>NC_057796.1:160179145-160195769 GCF_018294505.1 Triticum aestivum | reverse complement strand
ACCCCACACACACTTAGACTCCATCTCTCTCTCTCTCACACACACACACAAACTAAGACTCCATCTCTCTCTCTCTCCTCTCTCTCTCACACACACACACACTAAGACTCCATCTCACACACACATGCTCTAGGCGGAGCATTTGTTCCTACCACCCTTCATCCAACCTTACCCGTATGATAAACAATCACCTTTATTTACTTGCATAACATGTACAAATTCCACTTTACTTTAGTAGTTAGCAAACTTATCATCTGTACCCTTATAAAAAACGAGTTGGCGGTGATGGTGTGCCTGCCATCTTGTAATACTGACCGTATGATCTATATCTGAGGATAGAAAGCAAACTATGATAATTTTACAAAAGATACCTGCACCTCTCTCCACATCATTATCTCCCGCAACCTCAATGCTCAGCAATTAAAAAAGGAATAAGTCTCTGGAACAATCTAGCATGCATGGTGGCTGCTGCCGCCTGCCGGCGCCGTCCATCCCCATGCCTCCGCCCATTCCGACCACCAGTCACCACCACGCTCCACTCCTCCTCGCCTTATCTCTCATCTTTCATTTTTTCGATGACATTCTCGAGATACCAGTTTTCCGATAAAATTCTCGAGATATCATTAGTTTTTACACATGGGATTACTCCTGCATGGGACAATCACAACAGGTGTTCTGTAAAAAAATGCATATTGATGTTCCGTGCAATGCACGGGAATCTTGCTTGTAATTATATATAGCAAATCACGAGCAGGAAGTGACATTTTTTGACACAACCACGTTAACATGGCCACGTAAATCACTAGCTAAAGTAAATACCATTATACTTATATCCCGATGCAAAAGGTTGAGTACATGTCCGAAGAGTAGAGTCGCACACACACACTCTGTCTCTCAGAATCTCTCACACACACACCAGTTACGTGACGCCCACTTAAGCAGACACGTATGTTACAATTTGTGCACCCGCGGGTACACGTGATGCTGCGCATTTATTTAAGCCGGAAGGCGGACCCAAACAGTAGCTGCATTCATTCCCCTCCCACCGCCTCTTCTCTGGTCGCCGTCGCCCGACAGCCATGGGTCGGCCAAAGGTAACAACATACGCCATACTCCTGCCGGAGCGGCGCTTTAAGATGGAAATTTTAGTGGTCATGCATGCATCTTTTTGTGCTAGCACTCCAATATAAGGGTTGATCGGTCGCTTCGCGTGGACGTGCGCGGGCGGTGGAAGAGGAAGGAGAAGGGAAGCGGGCTGTGGAGTAACGTTTTTTACCACAATTTCTTAGGAAACTGAGTGCAATAATTGAGTAGTTTTGCAAACTACCAGTACTACACCTGAAACGGTTCAAAACCTATACTCCCTTGCCAGCGCGCGCTTCCCGCGTGAAACGGTCAGCGTCGCCCTGGAGCGTCAGTGCCGCATTAATGCCCGGCCAGAGCGGAGGCGACCTCTCACTGGCGCCGGCTTTGAAGTGGCGCGACGGCCGAGAGAGCGCCGCTTCCCGGTGCACGCGACTGCTCTGCGTCAAGACTGGCCATAGGCCCTGTTTGGATCCATGGGTTAGAGTTAGTTTGAGCTAGTTGGGGCTCAAATAGCCCTAAAGTATCCAAGCATGAGGGTTTAAATTGGAGCAAGTTGCACCGAACCCACCAAAAAAAACTATCCCACCCAAGAGGTGCTAACTAGAGATAGTTCTCATTGGGACCACTGAAAAATCACTTTTCTCTCTCCATGAAGTGCATTTATTGTCAATCTAACTCTGTCACCCAAACACCTCTTTGGCTACAGTTAGTTCAGGGTTAGTCATGAGTTAGTCTAACCTCTAGCTAAGTTAGAGTATCAAACAGGAGCAGTATAGGACATGCAAGTTGCTCAAAGCATAAAGGCAAATTCATATGTGAAAGGATTTTTTTCTTTTTGAAAACGGAACGTGAAAGGAATTTTTTAGAATGCTCTTGGCATGTCGCTAACATGTGATAGTTAACCGACCTCAATAGATGGCAAAACGCCAGCCCACCGCACTTTGATAGAGACGAGGAGGGAGAAGCGATACAGGCTGCTGGATTACTAGAGATAGGTGTCGCACGGAAGCCAAGAAATATGGTGATAGCGTGGGTTAGCCATGTACTAGTATGATGTAACTACACTGGGCTGCCGTGTTTCGTACTCTTCCAGTCCACTGTGGAGATGATTGGTTAATTTTATATCGCTGAATAATATTAAATATTATGAGTGCAGACGCTCCACCACGAGGTTCCTTGCTCCTTCTCGGTCGTCCGGAATCTATGTTCTTCCACTCTATTTTTTTTACGTGAGCTTTGTTCATCCTTTTGCCAACACGCGAGACATCTAGCATCAAGGTGCACGTGTTATGCAAGGATCGTTCCATCTATATGAAGAACACGTGGAACTGGAACTACGAGACGGACATGTACCTAGGAGTGGACGTACGAACCTGAGTAATGTAGCGCAGTAATTCAAGTAGAAAGGCACAAATGGTATGAGCATGCGTGGCATATAGGGTGTGTTTGGTTGCGTTCTCATCTCAGCATAGTTGTTCCCTCTTCATGCGTGCTCAACTCAACACCCCTCTTCATGCATGCTCTCTTCATGCATGCTTCTAGTGTATTTGTGCTAAACTAGTGTGGACTCATGCACCCTCCATACACTCTACCAAACACCCCAAAGTAGGTCGAGAAGGGAACTCTTGGGCGGAATTTGTCTCTTACTACGTAATACCACTAAATGTTGTACGTGCAATGCACGGTGATGTTATGGAGTACGTGCCTAAGTACTCTACTACTACTATATTAGTTGGAGGCACATATTAACTTTTATATTTGTTTACGTGTATGCCCCGAGACCTTCCAACTAGACGTGTCTTTCTCTCCAGGTCGCACTTTGTATTGTTCATACCACTAAGTACTACTACATGTGGTCTCCGACACAGAAGTGGAAGAAGTGGAGACGCTCTACCACGCTGTTTTTTTACGCTGGGCTCTACCAGGCTGTTCATGTCCCACTCCTTTTGCTGACGTGTGGGACATCCAGCACGTGCCGTGTTTGGCACCCTGCGTTGTAAGAGTTGAAACGCTAGCATTCATCAGAAATAAAAAATAATTATAAATCGGCAATGATACTATTTTTGCAAACCAATCAGCAGTGATACTATACCACGCGGTTTCCTTGCTCCTCGATATCAGAAAGAATACTTCCGTTCGCCAACATGTGGGACGTCGACCATCCTAGTCCACTTGCCATGCATGCAGAACTCCAAGGGAGAGTCACCCAGGTCGTCCCGCCGCAGTAACAATGACTAATGAGCCGTCAAATCACAGCCCCACTTCCCACTTTGAAGTTGCTCGGACGAAGGAACCATCATGACTTCGTTGAATTCCGCTTCTTGAAGAAAACTACTGTACTAGCAGTACTGCTAGCTACAGTAGTTACTCCAACATAGGCCTCCTTCGGTTCATAGGATAGGAATATGAAAATCATAGGAAGTGAGATGACATGCATCTCAATTCCTATAGAGAAAGAGATGCCATTTGATGCTTAGGATAGGAATTTTTCCATTTAGTCTAGGCTAATGTACTGGTAGTTTGCTCTAAAAACTAAAGTAGTAACTAGTAGTATTGGTACATGCTCGTACTTAGACACAGACACACACACACACACTAACTACTAGTACTACTACTTCTCACATGCTGGCCAGACGCCGTCGTTCTCCTTCCAGGCTTTGTCGGAGACACCCCACCGTGCTTGGATCTCCGCCGACCTCTCCGCAACAGCGCGTGCGTCCTTTTCTTTCTTGCGGCGGCAGGCCTCTCTTTTCTTGAGTCCTTTCTGACCTGTCCGCTCCCTCTGTGCGGCTTTGGACGCCTCTTGCTCTACCGCCCATTCGGCCTTGGCATCTTCAAATTCCTCCCACATAGTTGTGAGGTCGCGAGCGGCGATGAACTCGGCACGGCGGGGTGCCATCGCTTCCCTATCATTTTGTGTGCGGTCGTGGGCGGCGAGGAACTCGGCGTGGCGGGATGCCATCGCTGCCTTACCGGCTAGTGTGCGGCGCGGTGGCATGAACGACGCTTGGTGAGAGCTCTGGGGTGGAGTGGTTGGACAACCGTATAGTGCATTGGTTTGTCAAGAGCTCAAGGACAGAAGACGAAGCAAATTTGGATTCCCCTTCAATCCTGGTCATTTATTACCGAGTAAAATGCATTGGCGGTCATCGAACTTGTCTTGATAGGTCACTTTGATCATTGTATACGAGATATGGTGATTATACGATCACTGGCTCAGCGTATAGCTCCGTATTTGTCTGGTTGACCAGTCAAACAGTCCGCATGCACCTCATCAGCTCGTGTTCTTTATCTATCTACGCTGGCCTACCTGTCAATGGAGAAAGAAATACTGTAAAAACCAAAACTATGCGTATGTGGGGAATCAAACCACGGACTCGTCACAGCAACGCACCCTCGTCAGCCAAATGAAAATGAAATACTTCGCGTCATACACTCACGCTCACGCTGTCAAAGCATGCTAATGCAGGCACATCGTCCTCTAAATCAAAGTCCTGCTCATGGCGCAATGCAAACGGCGAGCCCATCACCTGCGCGCCCCGGCGGTGCCTGACATTACTGTTTAGACGTTTGATGGAGGCCTATGCGAACGCCGAGTATGTATTCACCTGGCTCAACACCAACGGTCATACTCGGACCGCCTTGCTCATGTATATCGTCCATCACAACGACAATCTATAAAACAGCCTAAGCTAGAGAGGGTACTATGGTAGTATGGTACGGAGTATGTACTATTGTGAGCGACCGATCTTAGTGCCACTTCACACCGAAACCCCTTCCATCGCTAGCGCGCGCTTCCCGCCTGAAACGGTCACCGTCTCTCCAGAATGTCAATGCCGCATTCACCGAACTTAACTGCAGGTGCAATTGGTGTGTCGCTAACATGCGGGCCAGATGCCCGTTGGGCCCACATGTCTATAACCCAAACGCATCTGCAGTTAAGTCACTGAAGCAGCGTCCGCATTCATGCCCGACGAACCTACTCCGGCCCTAGTTGTCCATCCGTCTGCCGCGGCTCATTGCCATTCGCCCGGTATATTAACTTGAGCCCCAGCTCCCAGCCATAGCCAAAGACCCACACTTATTCTCCTCCGGTCCCTTCCTTCTGTCGGCACCACTTCAACCATGGCCTCCCGGCGCTCCAAAGCTCTCTTGGACGTACTATCGCAGGAGCAGACGAGGGACATCGGCGGCTCTGCTCCAGGCGCGCTCCAAAGCTCTCTTTGACGTACTGTCGCAGGAGCAAACGAAGGAGATCGCCGGCACCCCCCCCCCGGCCGCCCTCCACCGCCACGACCACGAAGCCGGCGCGCGTGTGCGGGCGCAGCCGGCAGCGAGGAAGAGTGGTACACGGTAGGTCGCCGCCGCTCTGGAGGAGGAGGTTATCGAGGCGGATGAGGAGGAGGCAAAGGCAATGGCCGGCTTTCTCGGGTTCATGGCCGGACACAGTGGTCGGGTGCCGACGATCGTTTAGATTAGGTTTCCAGTAGGTTTTAGTACGGTTTGTGCGAAATATGTAATGAATTTCGTCCAGTTTGTAGGAAAAGTTTTCGAAATGTAATGAATTTCATCCGGTTAATTTGAAGTTTGCTTTGTTTGCATGAATTTTGTCCGGTTAGTTCATATAGTTGTCGAAAGGTATGCGGGCAGCATCGGATGGCATCCATCAGTGTCCTCGGACAGATGCCGGTGTAAATTTGTGGGCCAACACTGGAGATGCCCTAACTATCATGCTATAATCGCTAACAATCCTCCATTATTTGGCAAGGAACAGTTATCCCTCGATCAAAATCAGATCCGCGGTGTTTCGCACTCCTCTCGCGTAAGAGTGTAAACTCTTGCTTAAAAATGGAGCAAGTGGACGGCACTGTAGCACGTCATATCACTCGAACTAGCCCGCCTAACAAGCGGGAAAGCACCGCCCTCGTCATTTTGTTTTGGATTTCTATCGATCGTCGCGTGAAAATGTTATGCTTCGCAAGTTCTAAAGGAAAAGGCGGCACACTTACGACTCGTACGCGTCGCAACCCCAACAGTCCGGCTCGCACGCCGCTCACCAAAGGGGACACGTGTTGTCTTGCAATTTCACTGACATGTGGGACCGTAATTGAATAAACCGTCGATAGCCGAAATCTAATCACTCGGCGGGTGTCGGCTGAGAAGAGAGAAACGGGGGAGGGAGAAGAGATCGCCCGCCCACCGTGCACGGACTCCAAGAAATATATGGTGAAAATGTGAGGTGGGCCATGCTGGAGTCCGGACCGCCTCCGGAGCCCGCTCTCACCGCCCTGGCCCCTCAAGACGCCAGCTGACCGCCGCATGCATGCATAGCAAGTAGTACTCCTTATGTGGAGGAGAGAGAGGCATTGACAAAGTCAAGGAGTGGCTCTGCAAGAGCCCGTCTCTACACGTGCTCCTAGGTATAAAAAAATAATTCTAAAAAAAGGCATAAAAACAATTGTGTCTAAGAAAGGTAAAAAACATTTGAGAGGAAATAGATAGAGAGAAAGTGAGAAAAAGCTGTAACCTGGGCATTACATGAGGAAGGAGGGAGTGGTGCACATGCCAAGTTCACTGGGCTGCCGTGTTTCACACTCCTCTGTCGTAACAGTGGAGACAATAGCTTTCATCAAAAATAAACAATGAATACTCGTTGCTCGTCCTCTATATCGGAAAGAATACTTTCATTTGCCGACATGTGGGACGTCGACCATCCTGGTCCACCTACCATGCACAAAATTATCCTGGTCTACCCCGGTCGTATCACAGGCCCAACCTTTCCCACTGTAAGTTGTTCGGACGAAGGAACCATCATGACTTCGTTGAATTCCGCTTCTTCAAGAAAACTTACTGTACCCGCAATACTGCTACCACACGCGAAGACTGGATGGCACTGTACCACGTCATATCACTGAAACCCACTAGGCCAAACTAGCCCGCCTAGGTCATCTATTTTGGAATGGAGGCAATACGTCTCTGCACTGCTATGATTTTGTGTTGCACGTTCTCTGTACTTTTGCTACGATTTTCCTACCCTATGAACCAAATGAGGCCTAAATGTATGTCGACTATTGTCTGATCGATCGCTAAGCCTACAATTTTAGGAGCTAGGGCTATTGGTCGATCGACGAGGGATAAGTATAAGCGTACCACGAGCTCATCAGCCCCAACGTTTCTCTTCGGTGAGTGTTTTGCAAGTACTATAGCTCGCACAGTAGCTAGCCTACTAACACCAAGAATCATCAAACAAGCCCTGCTGATATGATAAACAGTTCAAACTTACATCTAAGCATGCCATATATTACATCAAAAGATGGTGAGGATACATCTGTTTCCATAACTCGGAGAGGGTTCACATGATATCTCATGATTCACTATCAAACAAAAGTAGCAAGATCCGCCCACACAAGACAGTGCACTAGCCCTAAGATGGTTTGATAACACGCATCGTTCTGGTAATTAAACACAGGGCAATGCAAACACCCTGAAGGATTAGCGCGGCCAACTATTTCTTGTCATCGATCTCTCAGGCAATGACCACAACACGGACAGCGGCATGGGAATTGATTTCTGGGGCAATGTCCACGGGACTGACCGCGACATCGGAATCGATCTCTGGGGCGATGTCCACAGGATGGACAGCGGCATCGGAATCGATCTCCGGGGCGATGCCAACAGGACGGGCCACGACATCGGAATCATCAAGGATGTCTACCGGCACCTGCACAACCCTAACATATTAGCAAGCACATTGCAAATAATCAAAAACCACAACTATGGTAATAAGCCATTATTTTTTACCTTGTGCAGCTCACCGGGGGATCTCATTCCTCCAGGGGCCATCTCCTCGTCCTCGATGGGGGCCATCACCTTGCCAGGGGAATACTGCTTCTCAATGGCGACTATCTCCTCAAACTCGGTCTTGAGCCTCACATAGGTGGCAATCAGAGTTCCTGGGGTAGGCACGGTGGGGCCCTTGCTGTTCTTCCAACTTTCTTTGAGGAGTTCGTCCGCCAACGTCCTCAACTCTTTGGCCAGTGCTTGTTTCTTGGAGTTCTTCGTCTCCATGGGTTGGCCCGCCAACATGGTCAACTCGTTGGTCGGTGCTCGCTTCCTGGAGATCGCTGTCTCCAGTGGGTTGTCCGCCGGCAACTCTTTGCCTAGTGCTCCAGGATCCATCAATGAACTGACAAACAAAAAGCAATCGAAAGGAAACCACACTCGCAATGAAAACGGGAAAGAATAGGATGTGAGAATCGGTCGGTGCTTCGCAAAAAGAAGATTCTTGGAATGAAAATATAGCAGCATAACTGATTCGCCCACCTTTCCTTCGTCGGTACAGAAGAAAAATGGCAGAAGTGAGTAGCCGGGAGTGAGGTTTTCTTCAAGAAAGGGAAGAAAGGGCTTGAACGAGCATTCCAGTGAAATGATGGTTGCTTCGTCCAGTCCAACTTGGAGGCCACCTTACCACTGCAGGTAAAGGTGTGGGTTTTGTGATATGACGGGTCATGACGGCCACACCGGGGTGACAGGTGAGTCTCGACTGTAGCACCTCGCTGTGATTTGGTGGATGGCACGCGGGCCCGGATGCTTTGAAATGTCCCGCATGTAGATAGAGCAGCTAGTCATATAGGAGTGCTCAATATTGTGCACCGCGACCAAAGCGGAGAGGAAAACGAGAGAACTACGTAATTAATGCATGAGTTTAATTAGGGTAGTTTTGTAAAGTACGAGATACATTCCTCCAATCGCAAAATGCCTTGGTTCATGAGATTTGAGATTTGAGCCCTATAAACCGGAAGGGAGGGAGTACTGCACACGGTGTAGTCTAGTCACTTGTTGAAATCTCTAGAAAGGCAAATACTCCTTTCCGGTTTACAGGGCTATACTACTCCCTCCGTCTAGGTGTGTAAGTCATCTTACGAAAACCAAATAGTCCCAAAACACTTAGGCGCGGTGCATTAACTTCTGCCTTGTTTCTTGTTTCTTGACATATCAACCAATAAGTGATGAGAGGTGTGCATGCTTTTAATGACTTGCAATGGCTAGTTCATTGCATGCAATGCTATTAATTAGCAAATAAACATTGGTGACCCTAGGAGGAAACGGTGCTAAGTGCGTGGACCTATGCAGAATGAGTATCAACCAATGGATAATGGAGTTTAATTGTTAAACAATAGCAATTTCGTCTCATGCAAGAGCCTGGCTAGTACTCCAAGGAACCGCACCACGCGAGCGTTCGCAACTGCCCCGTTCGGGTTGTGCTTGGCTCTTCGCCTCTTCGAGAAGACGAACAATGATGTTACTCCTACTTCTACAGTATCGAATCCACTGCTGCATGTCCGTCCACCTCGTGCGGGAGGGATAGCGTGTAGCGAAAGCTTCTACTTACTGCTCCTGCCTTTGCGTCTATGACAGGTGGGCCCAACAGGTGGTTGGCCCTCCTGTCATGTAGCCAAAGGCAGGTGCAGTTAAGGCACCAGAGCTAAGTCCGCGAGGGAGAGGGCGTTGTAGTAATCAAATTTCTCGGTCTTGTACGAGTTGACGCGACACATCAAAGCACTGCACTCGATATAAGTCTTTTTACACATTTAAAATGGGCTACTTCGTATGTAGGAGTAGACATATTTTGCTTCATATGTAGGCACTTGTTGCAATCTCTAAAAAGACTTATATTTGGAAACGGAGGGAGTACAACGCATGCATGCATGCCGTGACTTTCCTTTTGATACTTGCATGTGTTGATTTGATGCACCTTGCCAAATTTTGACTATAAATTTAACTAACCAAATTTTCATGCATGTCACAAAAAATTACGGGGCTGTTTGGATTGTGACTATGTTTGTCTTATGTTGCCACATTATTTTTCCCACACTTGCCTAACCTGAGTTGCTCAAATTGTTAGACACACTTTGGCTTGCCCAAGGGAATCTTGCCACAATTTTTGTGTCTATGACATGTGGGGTTCACTACTAATAAAAAAAATCTTGTCTTAGGTGTGGCTTATAAAAAAGACTTATATTTAGGAACGGAGGGAGTAGAAAATATAAATAATAATGCATGTTGGGGCAACCCACATTTCCGCTAATTCTAGCCGTGGGCTTGTTCACAATTTTTATGAGGGGTTGGTTGTTCATTTAATGGAGGGACTTGTAGTACCAGACTTGAACGATACAAAGTGCGACCTGGCACACCGTAACACCGCTTGGAACAAGCGGATAGCTATCTCAAAAAACAATCAACAACTAAAAAAACCGCGACCTGGCATGTAGTAGTACACAATTTTAAACGATTGTTTTGATGGAGTGAAAAAGGAAAACTACCCCACTACGTATATATAGGCCGGAGCCTCCGCGCTTGCTTGCTAGGGTTGCTCTATTCACACACTCTCATCCTCTCCAGATCTAAACAAGATAGGGGTAGTAACACTGTCTTTCTCCCTTTCAAAAAACACTGGCTTTCTATCCTCACCGCTGGTTACAGATCCAAACGTATCCCCCTCCGCCGATGAAGGGGAGGAGGGGCAGTGTTTAGGCCATCATCGACAGCGAGGGAGGAGACCCACTGCCGGCCGCACCGTTATCTCTGGCCGAGCACCGGCGCGGGAGGTCCTCCGATCCCTTCGTCGTTGCCTGTGGGCGGATCCGGCCTCCCGCCGCCCACCTATCCACATCCCGACGACCTTCAGGTATATCTTCGTTCGAAACCACCTTAGCTCGACTTCCCCAGCTCACTACGTCGCTGCATGTGCATCATTTTCTACCTCTCAGCCCCTCTCGATCGGATGGTCCAACGTCACATTTTTTTTCTTCTATTGTTAGAGGTAAAGCTACTTCATGGAGTCGAATCTCGTACTCCCTCCGTCCGAAAATACTTGTCATTGAAATGGATGTATCTAGATGTATTTTAGTTCTAGACACATCCATTTTGATGACAAGTATTTCCGGACGGAGGGAGTACTTGGTTCAAACAAGAAATAAAGTGGGGGTGGGGGAATTTAGTATGTACTCCCTCCGTTCAGAATTACTTGTCTCGGAAATGGATGTATCTAGAACTAAAATACATCTAGATACATCCATTTCTGCGACAAGTAATTCCGAACGGAGGGAGTACATCGGACTTGGTACAAACAAGAAGGAAAGGGAGTGAAAGTAGTACAGACTGGTCATCCAACCGGTCTCTTGGCCGAAAAGGGAAATATAGGGGTAACGCTGTACACAGTGGTATGACCAGGACTAGATTTGCTATCCACACATAGGAGTAGGTGGCTAGAGTGAACAAAAATGGGACCAACCCAGATATGTTTCTTGGATGTTTGTTTCTCGGGGCAACAA
This sequence comes from Triticum aestivum, assembly GCF_018294505.1. Classification (NCBI taxonomy): domain Eukaryota; kingdom Viridiplantae; phylum Streptophyta; class Magnoliopsida; order Poales; family Poaceae; genus Triticum; species Triticum aestivum. Next base: position 160,184,349 of record NC_057796.1, on the reverse strand, counting down.
ACTATGAATCACCACTTTATGCCCCTGTTTACGTACATGGTGTTGGACTGCTGGTGCACCCACTGTACCATGCCCTTATACCAAATATTTAGGCTCCGTTCGGAATAAAGGGGCAGAAAACATAGGTCTTGATGAAAATAGAGGAATAGGAAAGGAATGTAGGTATAAAACTATGGAACAGCGAACCGGAGGAAACTCTCAAGAGAATGTGTTCGGATGGACAACGAAATGTACAGATTTGTTTGTTTAGAGTAGCATGCTTGGTAGTATGAGATGCTATTTGTTTATTCAGCTGCACAGTGACTACTCTTGTCCTCACCTCACGTACCACACATAGGTTGATTTTTTTATTCCGGCAACACAGCATAGCAACCTGTCTAACGCATGGCAGTGAGCGCCTGCCTCGGGCTTCCGCCCAAAAAATGAGCAGCGCATGGATGTTTCTAATCCTATGGAATCAGTACTACCAGACCAGCTTTCCTATGAAACACTATTCACCTTTCCCATGTTGGTTGGGAGGGAAAGAATACCGTAGGAATTGTGTTCCTACGAAAATCCTGCACCAAACCTGTGAACCGAATGCAGCCTTAGCTGTTCTTAATCTAATGTCCCTGGTAAAAATGAAGCCATTCCACTGTTATAAGCCATGACAAGTTTAGACAAATGTTTTTGCCTGTAATTCTTTGAGACTCTGACTGTTTCTCTGTGCCTTTTTGTGCAAACAGGGATATCCAATTCACCTGGTTGCTGTTGTGACCTTTTGGTGCACTGCACAAAACTCTTCTTAAAAGAAGTGACTTTTGTGTTGTTTAACTGGAATGTCAGAATGGAACAGTTGGTTCATTTTGGTGGAACTGCACAAAGGGAGATCTGTGTTCCAATCCTCATCATCCATATTGGCGACATAACCTTCCTTTAGGTAAGAATGATATTTAATGCATGTGTTCATCTCTATTTTCGGACTGCCATGAGAAAATAATGTTGTTTTTTACTAGTACACTTGTACTCCCTCACTGACAAAACCAATTCTGAATTAGAAGGCCAATCATGTACTTGGTTTCACCAACTGGTGAGGAGAAAGAGAAACAGAGCATGAAGAGGAAGAAGTAGAAGAATAAACAGTGCCAAGGCGATCTTGCTGAAGCCAGAGGCCTCAGTCGAGGCCATTCAAGGGCTCCGGCAACGACTACCTTACATGTGAGACGATCCTCCAGGGAGCCCTTCCACTTGTGCTGTCTCACTTAATTAATTAGGAGTACTTAAGTACCACTAATTTATTACTGCCTAATTTTCCTGTTGGAGTTAAACAAATCTTTAGTAGGAACCTATGCTGAATCATGTACGTGTGTATATTTGTCTATGGAGGTGAATCATGTGGTGGAGCAGGGTGGGAATATTATTAGTGTCATGACATAATAGTGCTCTTGTTTTGCATGTCAATTTATTGCCATTGGTTCAATGAGGCAATGTTTTGCGTATTGTCCGTCATGAATTTGATGCTACTGTTTGAGTAATATGCTAATGTCTTCCTATCCTTTCTCACTAAGCTAATGAAGGTTTCACCTTGCTCCTACTTGTGCAAACAGGGATCATGTTGGGCCAATCATACATTTTAGTGGAACTACACAAGACAATACAATGAACTGTATCCCAGCCAGTGCTTTAACTCTGCTGGAAGTTCTTGATAATCGTTCGATATAATCTCAGCACTGGTAAACAAGAGTGATTTCAACCATACATTTGAAGTGCACAAAAATATATACTATTGTGTGATTCCAGTGAGTGCTTTATCATCTCTTATGGGACTACATGAATAAGTTTTTTTTCTTAGGTTGGTACGGGCCTAAGGCCTTCATCCATATTAGTTTGCTGTCATCTCTATTTGTAGCGTGCTACTGTCATGAGAAACTCCTTTATCTTTGCACATTAAAGTTTTGCAACCGATGATAAATGGCAATGCTTTGAGTGTTGAGTTGAGCTAATTGGCACTGATTAAATAAACTAATACCTCTCTTTAAGCAAGACTACTATGTTGCTAACTTTACCCATTAAGATAATGAGGGTGCTTCTATTTGTTAGTGTATGTTTCATCAACTAGTCCCACTATTACAGTAATCTCACTCTCTCAATATATGTGCCAACAGGGATGCTCGATTTTGGTGGAACTGCACAAAAACCTTGGGTGCTTCATTGCCTCGATAGCTTCCGTCCTTTCCTGTCAGTCGCTAATCTCCGCTTGCTTTCTTCCTTTGCTGTCAGTCGCTTGGCTTATCTCGGCTTCGAGTCAAAGGAAATAGTAATTGATATGCTACCTCACACAGGTTGGTACTGGTCTTTATCCTGATTATTGTGCCTGTCATATGTATTGGTAATTTGGTATTGTGGTACTGTTTGCCGATTTCATAAAGGAGTAATTTGGAGCCTGAACTCGCAGGCAAATCATTACATCGGGTGATTTCAGTAGAACTGCACAAAATGGTCAGATGGACAGGTACTTATGCTGCTGCTATGTACTCCAAAGTTCACTCAGACAAGCATCGATGTTGACAAGAAGTGCCTATATTCATTCGAGTATAGACCGGAGTCAACCAATTGTCAAACTCCAAGTATTAGGAGAGTGAACGCCAAAAATATTTCTTGGTGCATAGCCCAGAAAAACGCAGTCCAGTCGTTGGTCCCAACTTGTGCCTTTTGGTTATCAGCACATATGGTAGCGAACTATATGTCATGGAGTCTAAAGATTCCAGACAAGTTGGTTGACGCGCATATTCATCTGGCACTTAATCAGTATGCACGCCAAGGATGCTCCATTTCAGTTGAACTGCACAAAAAATTAGGGTGGTTCATTTTCTCAACCGCCTCCTTTCTTGTCTGCAATGTAGAATTTTGGCGAGATACATGACCAAGATGAGCCAGTAAACTAGTTGGATGAAAGTAGTGGCCAAGTTGCTCAAACCTCCCTCGGCACGAGGCCACTATTTGAGGATAAACCTACAAGCAAAGTTCAGATTGTCTGTGCTGCCTCTTATGTACTCGAAAGTTTACTCGTACAAGAACTAATTTTAGCAAGAAGTACCTCCGATTGAACACCATTTACCAGTCTGTACCCTAGGTAATTAAAGTTCGTCCATGGATCATATTGGCTGTGGTCTCAATCATTTGGATGCATAAACATACTGAACATGTGTATATCTGAATCTTTTTGTGAATTATGTATGAATATTGTCGTGTGATCTATCATTCATTTGGATGCATAGATATGCTGAGCTTGTGTATATATGAATCATTTGAGTTGTTTATAGTGAATGTTGGCTATGAATATGAACGTGTCCTGTGAACCTGAGTTTGATATGAATGTTTACCTTTTATGTCGTATTTGTGTGTGAACTTGTCAGTATGCCTACTGTGGGGTATAAAACGCAGGTCTCTTATAAAAGTAATGCTGTGTCCAATTTATGTTTTCCCTTCTAACCACATTATATATATTTACATTATTACTATTATCGTATATTTTATAGAGACTTATATATACATTATAAAAACATACCACGTGTTATTAACTTATAAAAGTAAATGTTTAACGGAAGTTGGCAAGGAAAATCCTGGTTGTTTTTGACTCACAGGCAAGGAAAATCCTGGTGATTGCGTACAAAAGCTTGCGAAGATTTTAAGGACCAATTTAATAATAACGCGCTCATTTTTATTTTGAGCAATAACTGGCTAATTTCTTAATTATATATATATAATGTGCCTCTCCGGTTTATTCTTTGATATTAATTGCTCCTTCTAACATAACATTATATATATAACGAGCCCACCTAATACGTGTATTTCAAGGAAGTGCAAATGGGCTGGGTTTTCTTAGAAAATATAAATGGGCCTGATTGACGCGAAATTATTTGTTCACCCAGCCCAACAAATGGCATGTACATTCTAGAAAACATGGGTTAAATATATGCCACATTTTTGTAGGCTGACATGTGGGCCCATAGGTCGAAGCCTACACAGGGCGTTGTCAACTTGGTCAACAAATGATTGTGTCATCCACAACCATTGGATTTATATCCAACGGCCGGCATGCACCTTCAATCTCTCGTCTTCTTCCTCCAGCGTTGCCGGGACCGCCTGGTCCGGCCTCCGGCGGCTAGCGGCTCTACTTAGCACGCATCGCTGCCAAGCGCTACCCCATCGCCGGCCAGGCTATCCCTCCACCCCTCGACACCTCCTGTTATTCTCCACAGACTACAGCCCCACGCCGCAACAGAACCAGTTATAAACCTTCTCCTCCTCTCAATCTGCGACTCCACTGCCGCGTCTTCCCATCTCCGAGTCGTTCCCGTCCGGGGCCTCGCCGTCGTCCACCGCCTCGCTGCGTTCGGTGCGGCGTGGTCAACAAACGAGAGTCATCAGAAGAGGACTGTACGTGGAGAGCCTGACGGCTGGGACCCACGAGATCCATGGTCGCACGCAAGGAAAGTTCCTCCTTATTAAGGTGAAAAAAATGTTTCCTCCACCTGACAGCTGGGACCCACCGGTTGTATCTTCGCACGGAAGGAAGTGCCTCCTTGTTTTGCGAAAAAAATTATTCATCCCGTTGACAGCTGGGACCCGTCAGATTTGGTGACTGACTTGTGGGCCTACTAAGCGGACGTGTACGCACGGCTTTGTCAACTTAATCAAAAAATGATTCTAGCAGCTGGACCGTTGGATGTTAATCCAACAGCCATGCTCCTTCTTCAACCTCTGTTCTTGCTGCTGTTTCCCGTGGGCGGCACCGCGGCTGTGCTGTTGCGCACCCGAACCAGTGAAGTTTCCTACTCCTCTCCATGTGCGACTCCACTGCCCCGTCTTCCCCATCTCCGGGTCGTTCCAGTCTGGGTGCGCTCGGCACGGTGTGGTCAACGTGGTCAACAACCGAGAGTCATCGGAAGATGACTGTACGTGACAGGCTGACAGTGGGGACGTACCACGCCCATGGACGCATGCATGCAACGGCACGCGGCGATGTCAACGTGGTCAAGGAACGATTTCCATCGGAAGTATACTGTACGTGGAGAGTCTCAGCTGGGTCCACGGCCGCAGCAAGTAAGTGCCTCCTTATTACGCGGAAAATAATGATTCCTCCAACTGACCGCAGGGACCCACAGGATGGGCCACCGTATTTTGTGAAAAAAACGTTTGCCCCTGACTGCTGGGACCCACCT
>NC_057796.1:159977433-160178729 GCF_018294505.1 Triticum aestivum | reverse complement strand
AAAAAATGAATACTCCCCCGGCTAGCTGGGACCCACCTTGGTGGGAGGCTGACTTGTGGGCCTACTAAGTTGACGGGGACGAAGGGCTTTGTCAACTTAGTCAATATGAACGATTCTAGCTCCAGTGACCGTACAATGTCCATCCAACGGCCGTAGTGCTTCTTCAACCTCTGGTCTTCTTGCTCCAGCCGCCCAAAGCAGCGCCGGTCGTGCCGCATGCTCCTTCCTCCCATGGCCGGCTGTGCTGCCGCGGAGGCCTCACCGCCCCCTACTATTCCCACCGCTGGCTAGGCCCTGCAGCGATGACAGCCTCACACCGCAGCCGAACCAGTGAACCCTCGTACTGCTCTCCGCGCGGGCTTCCACTTCCGCGTCTTCCCCGGCTCCGCGTCGTCCCCTTCCTAGGCCTCGCCGTCGTCCACCGCCGTGGTGCTCTCCACGCGGCGTGGTCAACGTGGTCAAGCAACGACTTCCATCAAAAGAGTACTGTACGTGGAGAGGCTGACAGCTGGGTCCACGGCCACAGCCTAGTTTTTTTTGTGATTTGCCAAGTAAGTGGCTTTGTCAGGCCTGTTGGGCTGCAAATCTTTCAAGACGAGGAGAGCTTTCATTCGGCTGGCCGAGAAAATGGCCCATTAGTAATGAGAAATGGGCTGTACATTTTTAAAACACATTAAACCGGCAATTAGTTTCAAATATCTTTTTTTTCATTTCGAGATTTTTAATTACATTAATTTTTATGCGTGGAGAATTTGTTGGATTTTATATTGATATACATCTATTTTTAAAATCAGTTGAATGTGAGTCGAAATTTCGGGATTAAAAACAGTTCGGACCGCACCGAAATATGCAAAATTTTGTATAATTTTTTAACCGTGGCCACAATATGGGCTGTAATGCTAACAAAAAGAATATGGGCTCCAAAAAAACCTTAATAATTAGCAAATGGGCTGTAAATTATTAGAAATAATGGCACATGGGTTGTATGCTGTTTTCCATAGATTTGAGGCTTTCCTAAAAAAAGGTTGACGCACAAGCAGTGACTGTTGGATGGCCATCCAACGGCCGTCGTGCTTCTTCAATCTCTGCTCTTCCTGCTCCAGCCGCTCGAACAAGCGCCGGCGGGACTGCCTGCTCCCACGTCCCCGCGGCCGGCTCTGCTGCCGCGCAGGCCTCACCGCCCCACCGTACTCCCATCGCTGGCCTAGCCATCCCCTACTCACCCACACCTGCTGTTATTCTCCGGCGCCGGCAGACGAACCAGTAAACCCTCGTACAGTCGTACTCCCCTCCGCGTGGGAAACAACTGCCGAGTCTTCCCTGCCTCCGTGTCGTTCCCTTCCTAGGCCTCGCCGTCGTCCACCGCCCTGGTGCTCTCGACGCGGCTTGGTCAACATGCTCAACGATGGACATGCATCTGAAGTGGACTATACGTGGAGAGGCCGACAGCTGGGTCCACGGCCGCACGCAAGGAAATGCCTCCTTATTACGCGCAAAATAATGGTTCCTCCACCTGACATCAGGGACCCACCGAAAGGGCCTCGGTATTTCACGAAAAAAACATTACCGCCGCTGATAGCTCGGACCCACCAGCTATATCTTCGCACGCAAGGAAGTGCCTCCTTATTACGCACAAAAAAAGAATACTCCCCCTGCTAGCTGGGACCCACGATGGTGCGAGGCTGACTTGTGGGCCTACTAAGTTGACTGGGACGGGGGCCTTTGTCAACTTTAGTCAATATGAACGATTCTAGCTCCAGTGACCGTACGATGTCCATCCAACGGCCGTAGTGCTTCTTCAACCTCTGGTCTTCTTGCTCCAGCCGCCCAAAGCAGCGCCAGTCGTGTCGCATGCTCCTGCCTCCCGTGGCCGGCTGGGCTACCGCGGAGGCCTCACCGCCCCCTACTATTCCCACCGCTGGCCAGGCCCTGCGGCGACGGCAGCCTCACACCGCAGTCGAACGAGTGAACCCTCGTACTCCTCTCCGCGCGGGCTTCCACTGTCGCGTCTTCCCCGGCTCCGCGTCGTCCCCTGCCCAGGCCTCGCCGTCGTCCACCGCCGTGGTGCTCTCCACGCGGCGTGGTCAACGTGGTCAAGGAACGACTTCCATCGGAAGAGTATTGTACGTGGAGAGGCTGACAGCTGGGTCCACGGCCACAGCCCAGTTTTTTTGTTATTTGCCAAGTAAGTCCCTTTGTCAGGCCTGTTGGGCTGCAAATCTTTCAAGACGAGGAGAGCTTTCATTCGGCTGGCCGAGAAAATGGCCCATCGGTAATGAGAAATGGGCTGTACATTTTTAAAACACATGAAACCGACAATTAGTTTCAAATATATTTTTTTTATTTCGAGATTTTAAATTACATTAATTTTTATGCGTGGAGAATTTGTTGGATTTTATATTGATATACATTTATTTTTAAAATCAGTTTGAATGTGAGTCGAAATTTCGGGATTAAAACAGTTTGGACCGCACCGAAATATGCAAAATTTCGTATAATTTTTTAACCGTGGCCACAATATGGGATGTAATGCTAACAAAAAGAATATGGGCTCCAAAAAAACCTTAATATTTAGCAAATGGGCTGTAAATTATTAGAAATAATGGCACATGGGCTGTATGCTGTTTTCCACAGATTTGAGGCTTTCCTAAAAAAAGGTTGATGCACAAGCAGTGACTGTTGGATGGCCATCCAAAGGCCGTCGTGCTTCTTCAATCTCTGCTCTTCCTACTCCAGCCGCTCAAACAAGCGCCGGCGGGACTGCCTGCTCCCTCCTCCCCGCGGCCGGCTCTGCTGCCGCACAGGCCTCACCGCCCCACCGTACTCCCATCGCTGGCCTAGCAACCCCCTACTCACCCACACCTGCTGTTATTCTCCGGCGCCGGCAGACGAACCAGTAAACCCTCGTACAGTCATACTCCCCTCCGCGTGGGAAACAACTGCCGTGTCTTCCCTACCTCCGTGTCGTTCCCTTCCTAGGCCTCGCCGTCGTCCACCGCCCTGGTGCTCTCGACGCGGCCTGGTCAACATGGTCAACGACGGACATGCATCTGAAGTGGACTGTACGTGGAGAGGCCGACAGCTGGGTCCACGGCCTCACGCAAGGAAATGCCTCCTTATTACGCGCAAAATAATGATTCCTCCACCTGACATCAGGGACCCACGGAAAGGGCCTCTGTATTTCAGGAAAAAAACATTACCGCCGCTGATAGCTCGGACCCAGCAGCTATATCTTCGCATGCAAGGAAGTGCCTCCTTATTACGCACAAAAAAATGAATACTCCCCCTGCTAGCTGGGACCCACGATGGTGGGAGGCTGACTTGTGGGCCTACTAAGTTGACTGGGACGGGGGCCTTTATCAACTTTAGTCAATATGAACGATTCTAGCTCCAGTGACCGTACGATGTCCATCCAACGGCCATAGTGCTTCTTCAACCTCTGGTCTTCTTGCTCCAGCCGCCCAAAGCAGCGCCAGTCGTGCCGCATGCTCCTGCCTCCCGTGGCCGGCTGGGCTGCCGCGGAGGCCTCACCGCCCCCTACTATTCCCACCGCTGGCCAGGCCCTTTCGCGACGGCAGCCTGACACCGCAGCCGAACCAGTGAACCCTCGTACTCCTCTCCGCGCGGGCTTCCACTGCCGCGTCTTCCCCGGCTCCGCGTCGTCCCCTTCCCAGGCCTCGCCGTCGTCCACCGCCGTGGTGCTCTCCACGCGGCGTGGTCAACGTGGTCAAGGAATGACTTCCATCGGAAGAGTATTGTACGTGGAGAGGCTGACAACTGGGTCCACGGCCACAGCCTAGTTTTTTTGTTATTTGCCAAGTAAGTCACTTTGTCAGGCCTGTTGGGCTGCAAATCTTTCAAGACGAGGAGAGCTTTCATTCGGCTGGCCGAGAAAATGGCCCATCAGTAATGAGAAATGGGATGTACATTTTTAAAACACATCAAACCGACAATTAGTTTCAAATATCTTTTTTTATTTCGAGATTTTAAATTACATTAATTTTTATGCGTGGAGAATATGTTGGATTTTATATTGATATACATTTATTTTTTAAATCAGTTTGAATGTGAGTCGAAATTTCGGGATTAAAAACAGTTCAGACCGCACGGAAATATGCAAAATTTCCTATAATTTTTTAACCGTGGCCACAATATGGGATGTAATGCTAAGAAAAAGAATATGGGCTCGAAAAAAACCTTAATATTTATCAAATGGGCTGTAAATTATTAGAAATAATGGCACATGGGCTGTATGCTGTTTTCCACAGATTTGGGGCTTTCCTAAAAAAAGGTTGACGCACAAGCAGTGACTGTTGGATGGCCATCCAACGGCCGTCGTGCTTCTTCAATCTCTGCTCTTCCTACTCCAGCCGCTCAAACAAGCGCCGGCGGGACTGCCTGCTCCCTCCTCCCCGCGGCCGGCTCTGCTGCCGCGCAGGCCTCACCGCCCCACCGTACTCCCATCGCTGGCCTAGCCATCCCCTACTCACCCACACCTGCTGTTATTCTCCGGCGCCGGCAGACAAACCAGTAAACCCTCGTACAGTCGTACTCCCCTCCGCGTGGGAAACAACTACCGAGTCTTCCCTGCCTCCGTGTCGTTCCCTTGCTAGGCCTCGCCGTCGTCCACTGCCCTGGTGCTCTCGACGCGGCCTGGTCAACATGCTCAACGATGGACATGCATCTGAAGTGGACTGTACGTGGAGAGGCCGACAGCTGGGTCCACGGCCGCACGCAAGGAAATGCCTCCTTATTACGCGCAAAATAATGATTCCTCCACCTGACATCAGGGACCCACCGAAAGGGCCTCTGTATTTCACGAAAAAACATTACCGCCGCTGACAGCTCGGACCCACCAGCTATATCTTCGCACGCAAGGAAGTGCCTCCTTATTACGCACAAAAAAAGAATACTCCCCCTGCTAGCTGGGACCCACGATGGTGCGAGGCTGACTTGTGGGCCTACTAAGTTGACTGGGACGGGGGCCTTTGTCAACTTTAGTCAATATGAACGATTCTAGCTCCAGTGACCGTACGATGTCCATCCAACGGCCGTAGTGCTTCTTCAACCTCTGGTCTTCTTGCTCCAGCCGCCAAAAGTAGCGCCGGTCGTGCCGCATGCTCCTGCATCCCGTGGCCGGTTGTGCTGCCACGGAGGCCTCACCGCCCCTACTATTCCCACTGCTAGCCAGGCCCTGCGGCGACGGCAGCCTCACACCACAGCCGAACCAGTGAACCTTCGTACTCCTCTCCGCGCGGGCTTCCACAGCCCTGTCTTCCCCGCCTCCCCGTCGTCCCCTTCCTAGGCCTCGCCGTCGTCCACCGCCCTAGTGCTCTCGGCGCGGCATGGTGAACATGGTCAAGGAACGACTTCCATCGGACGTGGACTGTACGTGGAGAGGCTGACAGCTGGGTCGACGGCCGCAGCAAGGAACTGCCTCCTTATTACGCAGATCGTAGAAATTTTATTTTATTGTTACGATGATTTTCAACTTCACTCTGAAATTCTTTGAACTTTTCAAATGTTTCAGACTTATGTTTCATTAAGTAGATATACCCATATCTGCTCAAATCATCTGTGAAGGTGTGAAAATAACGATATCCGCCACGAGCCTCAATATTCATCGGACCACATACATCTGTATGTATGATTTCCAACAAATCTGTTGCTCTCTCCATAGTTCCGGAGAACGGCGTTTTAGTCATCTTGCCCATGAGGCACGGTTCGCAAGCATCAAGTGATTCCAAAATCCCATCAGTATGGAGTTTCTTCATGCGCTTTACAACAATATGACCTAAACGGCAGTGCCAAAAATAAGTAGCACTATCATTATTAACTTTGCATCTTTTGGCTTCATTATTGTGAATATGTGTATCACTATGATCGAGATCCAACAAACCATTTTATTGGGTGTATGACCATAGAAGGTTTTATTCATGTAAACAGAACAACAATTATTCTCTAATTTAAATGAATAACTGTATTGCAACAAACATGATCAAATCATATTCATGCTCAACGCAAACACCAAATAACACTTATTTAGTTTCAACACTAATCCCGAAAGTATAGGGAGTGTGCGATGATGATCATATCAATCTTGGAATTACTTCCAACACACATCGTCACCTTGCCTTTTACTAGTCTCTGTTTATTGTACAACTCCCGTTTCAAGTTACTACTCTTTAGCAACTGAACCAGTATCAAATACTGAGGGGTTGCTATAAACACTAGTAAGTACACATCAATAACATGTATATCCAATATACCTTTGTTCACTTTGCCATCCTTCTTATCCACCAAATACTTGGGGTGGTTCCGCTTCCAGTGACCAGTCCCTTTGTGTCACGACCGGTTTTTCAATAAAATAATTATTGAGAGACCAATCCCTTTTACGGACCAGCGAAGAAGAATTCCTTCTCACTGGTAGACAATAATCTTGGTCACAGAAGAAAAATACCAGGAGTACTAAATATAACACAAGGTTGAGCAGAGACTGCCCAACAATTTATTACAGGCACGCCGATAAAACAATATGGCGGATAGGGTGGCAAACTTCTAACTCACGGTAATAACGGTGGTGGAAATATCATCGCGAAGCGAGTGATATGATTCCAGAATACTACAACTCATCGAGCGTGAGGCTCGAGAAGACTTATTGCGGGTGGCGGAAGCGTATACAATACAAGTGACCAAAATCCGGGATCGCGCAGGACTGACTGGGACTCCTCTAGGCATCGGACGCGCTATCAAACTCTTCATCCAAGAGATCACCTTCGTTAACATCTGGCCAAACAACAAGCCAGGTGAGTACTATGAAAGTACTCGCAAGACAGTTCGGACATAAGGTATAACAAATGTAAACATGAAGCACATGAATAAGTTAACGAGTGCGATTAGACATAAATAAATACTGGGTGCCAAGCGAGGGTCTGAATGACGCCTCGAGCGGAAACTGCAGAATAGTAATACTGGTGCCAAACGAGTGTCTGAAAGACTCCTCGAGCGGAAAAAGCGAAATAATAATGCGGGTGCCAAACGAGTGTCTGAAAGACTCCTCGAGCGGAAAATGCGGAATAATAATGCGGGTGCCAAACGAGTGTCTGAAAGACTCCTCGAGCGGAAAATGCGGAATAATAATGCGGGTGCCAAACGAGTGTCTGAAAGACTCCTCGAGAGGTAAATGCAGAATAATAATGCCACAGTCGGGCGTCGGGGCGACACCACATAAAGGGCTTATAACAGAAAGTAAAGACAGTGCATGCCGCAGTCGGACGTCTGAGCGACATCACATAAAGGGCTTATATCGAAAGTGAGAAACGAGTACATGCCACAGTCGGATGTCTGCGCGACGTCACCTAAAGGGCTTATATCACATCTCATTATTACAACAGTTCGAAGACATAAATTATCACAAGCATGAGACACAAAATAAAGTTAGTCCATCCACTGGAATAACAATAAATCTGAAGTTTTACCACTTGAGCTTGTTCACCGGGGACAAGTTTTTCACACGGATAGATATGGATATAATGTTTACCCTACTGATCATGGATACGATGATTTGGAAAGAATTGACTCTGCAGAGTTTGTACTTAACCACAGCCAACGGATTTCAGTAGCCACGGGGACTAGTTCCGTCTGCGGTGTTTTGGAGGAAACACGTCTAACCAGTACACACCCAATTCAACCATCCGAAGCCAGGGATCACCCTCGGCGACATTCAAGAAAAACCTTGAGACGGGGAGGCTACAACCTCACGTAGCATGGGATCAAATTTATATACGCGCGCTCTAAGGGGGTGCCCCCCTCTCGGTCCCAACCGGAAACACCCATGCCCCCTAACCGAATGACTGGCTTTAATCCTGGGCCAAGGTACCATCATCCCGGCCTCTCTGTTTGGTGTGTACACGGAAAGAGGTTACCAACTTACTAAACCGCATCCTGGCAATGAGACATGTGGTAGCACGGAAAGGGGAAGGGACGGTAACACGGCTCCAACCATGTTAACGTCGGAAAAGTCGGATGACGCAAGGCTGGCATGCTACAACAGTACCACCTTGCTGCCCTTCATGTCACCACATGATTAGGCCATCTCTCATCAGAGATCATCGCAACTTTGGAACATGCGGGAAAAGGTCGATAACGTGGCTCCAACCACGTTAACATCGAAGAAAGTCGGATGACGCAAGGCTGGCATGCTACAACAGTACCACCTTGCTGCCCTTCATGTCACCACATGATTAGGCCACCTCTCAACAGAGGTCATCGCAACTTTGGGACAACCGGGTCGTTGCCGTACAAGCAACGTGGTTTTTTACCGACACTCATATGCCACACACAAACTCTCACGTGAACATGCAAAACACCTTTCATATCAAATGTTCAAACATGCTTGCCTGGTTCGGAGAAGTCGGAGTCTAGCTCGGCGAAGTTCGCGGCTCCGTCACCCCTCCCGGAACCTACGGCAAATCACGAAACGGGCACTAACGTGAAAACCAACACATACACAGAAACTTTTCCAATTATTTTTCAAATAAATCCCATAAAAAACTATACAAAATTTGAAGATTGTCAGAAAAAGAATCACTCAAAAATACCTCTTTATGAAAAAGTTATAAAGGTTTCTGTCCAGGGACTTATCTATAATGAAACAGAAAAGTTCCAGGGTTTTAACTGAGAAAACAGAAAACGCTTCGGCTGGGAATGCGCAAGCGCAAAGGAGGAAACGTATTTTGCCCGAAGGCGCCAACAGAAAACGGTTCGCGAATAAAAGAACAGAGGCTGACATGCGGGGTCCACATGTCAGGTTTGAAAAGCTCGCCGGCGCCCGAAGACTGCGGTGGACGCCGGCGTCGTACCACGGCGAGTTAGGAGAAACGGAGGGTACCAAGAGCTTCAGCGTCCTCTTCTGCGTCGGTGGGTGGTGGACTCGTCCAATGGGGAGCACTATGTCGACGGCGACACTTTCTCCGGCGGACGATGGCTCGGGTGAGGATGGGGAACTCCGGTGGAGGGCTGCAAGCTACAAATTGAGGCGCGGGTCAGAACGAGGGATGCAAGGTGAGGCTACTGGCACGAGAATGGAGGCGGAGGAGCACAGACGGGGGCGAATCGGGCTGGATCCCGTGGCGGGTCGCGGCGGCCGGAGTCGAGGAAGGAGACCTCCTCGGGGCTCTTCCAGTGGCTAGGCGTGCTCTAGGGGGAGTGCAGGGCTGGTGGGTGCTCGAGTTGAAGCTCGGGGCCCCTATTTATAGGCAGATCGACGGGATGGCCGTGAACGGTGAATCTCCGGCGAGCGATTACGGCGGAGCAGTGGGTTGGCAGGGGGTTTGAGCGGTCGGGCAGCATCAGTGGATGTTACTGGACTCGATTTGCAGCTAAACGGGGTCGGTCGTGGCGTAATGGCGTCGGTCCACGGTGAGGTGACCGCACGGCCTCAACAGCGGCAGAGAGCGCGCTCCGCGCCCTGCGGTTCACGACGAGAGCGGCAGCGCCTTCGGGGGAGTGGAAGGCCACGCGGCGAGCTCCGGTGGTTTGGGCGGCGCTGGGTGGCGTCGTCGGCGTCGTGTCTCCCGCTGGCGCCCGCAAAGCCGCCGCCGGCGTTGGTCACGGGGTGGCGCACCTTCTGCTGCTCGTCGCCAATGCTCGCAAGGTGCCAGGCACTCGTGCGGTGCAAAAACAAGGGGGCGAGGACGAGGAGCAAGGCGATGCGGTGGCACTGGCGAGATCGATGTCCATCTCTGAAGAAAACGACAGTGAGCACTGAACTGAATCTCTGAACTTTCTGAACTTTGACAAAGACAGTGCACTGCAGGTGTTCGACAGAATGTTTTGGCTATGAGATAAATTTTTCTGGAGCTGTAACTTGGTGAGATGATCACTCAAAGCACCCAGGGGCTGCCTGAATTTACTTGGAATTTTTGGAGAAGGTTTTGAATGAATTTCACCAAATTTGCCAAATCTGGTCCAAACTTGCAGCAGCTGTAGTTTGAAATTTTTGAACTGAAGACTAGTGGATCTTCATGGTTCCAGGTTGAGGGTTCAAAGGACTAGGAGGGGAAAGAAGTTTGGTGGTAAAAGTCCAAACAGGAAATGGAGTTCCTTTGTAAATCTCCAAGTGGTAGAATAGAAGGCAGAAATTTGTTTGAATGAAATTTGAATGGGAATAATCACATGGGGAGGTTCAACTTGCTGGATTAGGTGTAAAACATGATCCAAAGGTGAGGGAAGGATTTGGGGAGAGGATTTGCACAAATTTCATGGTAAGAAGGGAAAGTTGAAAGTGGTAAAGGACTTTCCAAAAGCCATAGTGCAAATTCAAAAAGATTTTCAGGAGTTATTTTTCCCAAATGAAAAACATTTTGTTTTGAGTCCAAATGAAAAGTAAGAACTTCCAAGACCAAAGGCAGATCTTGGATGAATCCAAACAAAACTTTTGCCATAAGGGAAAAATATATGAGAGGGAGAGTTCTCTAAAAAAAATTTAAATTGCTCCCCTCAAGTAAAAATAGAAATCTTTTTTTTGAAAAATCGAAATAAAAACTTGGGTGTCACACTTTGCAGTGGAAGCACTTAGTCTCAGGCTTAGGACCAGACTTAGGCTTCTTCACTTGAGCAGCAACTTGCTTGCCGTTCTTCTTGAAGTTCCCCTTCTTCCCTTTGCCCTTTTCTAGAAACTAGTGGTCTCGTCAACCATCAACACTTGATGTTTTTCTTGATTTCTACCTTCGTCGATTTTAGCATCACGAAGAGCTCGGGAATTACTTTCGTCATCCCTTGCATACTATAGTTCATCACTAAGTTCTACTAACTTGGTGATGGTGACTAGAGAATTATGTCAATCACTATTTTATCTGGAGGATTAACTCCCACTTGATTCAAGCGATTGTAGTACCCAAACAATCTGAGCACATGCTCACTGCTTGAGCTATTCTCCTCCATCTTTTAGCTATAGAACTTGTTGGAGACTTCATATCTCTCAACTCGGGTATTTGCTTGAAATATTAACTTCAACACCTGGAACATCTCATATGGTCCATGAAGTTCAAAACGTCTTTGAAGTCCCGATTCTAAGCCGTTAAGCATGGTGCACTAAACTATCAAGTAGTCATCATACTGAGCTAGCCAAATGTTCATGACGTCTGCATCTGCTCCTGTAATAGGTCTGTCACCTAGCGGTGCATCAAGGACATAATTCTTCTGTGCAGCAATGAGGATAATCCTTAGATCACGGATCCAATCCGCATCTTTGCTACTAACATTTTTCAACATAATTTTTCTCTAGGAACATATCAAAAATAAACACAGGGAAGCAACAACGCGAGCTATTGATCTACAACATAATTTGCAAAATACTATCAGGACTAAGTTCATGAAAAATTTAAGTTCAATTAATCATATTACTTAAGAACTCCCACTTAGATAGACATCCCTCTAATCCTCTAAGTGATCACGTGATCCATATCAACTAAACCATGTCCGATCATCAAGTGAGATGGAGTAGTTTCAACGGTGAACATCACTATGTTGATCATATCTACTATATGATTCACGCTCGACCTTTCGGTCTCCGTGTTCCGAGGCCATATCTGCAAATGCTAGGCTCGTCAAGTTTAACCTGAGTATTCCGCGTGTGCAACTGTTTTGCACCCGTTGTATTTGAACGTAGAGCCTATCACACCCGATCATCACGTGGTGTCTCAGCACGAAGAACTTTCGCAACGGTGCATACTTAGGGAGAACACTTATACTTTGATAATTTAGTGAGGGATCATCTTATAATGCTACCGTCAATCAAAGCAAGATAAGATGCATAAAAGATAAACATCACATGCAATCAATATAAGTGATATGATATGGCCATCATCATCTTGTGCTTGTGATCTCCATCTCCGAAGCACCGTCATCATCACCATCGTCACCGGCGCGACACCTTGATCTCCATCATAGCATCGTTGTCGTCTCGCCAATCTTATGCTTCTACGACTATTGTTACCGCTTAGTGATAAAGTAAAGCATTACAGGGCGATTGCATTGCATACAATAAAGCGACAACCATATGGCTCCTGCAAGTTGCCGATAACTCGGTTACAAAACATGATCATCTCATACAATAAAATATAGCATCATGTCTTGACCATATCACATCACAACATGCCCTGCAAAAACAAGTTAGACGTCCTCTACTTTGGTGTTGCAAGTTTTACGTGGCTGCTACGGGCTTAGCAAGAACCGTTCTTACCTACGCATCAAAACCACAATGATAGTTTGTCAAGTTGGTGCCGTTTTAACCTTCGCAAGGACCGGGCGTAGCCATACTCGGTTCAACTAAAGTGAGAGAGACAGACACCCGCCAGTCACCTTTAAGCAACGAGTGCTCGCAACGGTGAAACCAGTCTCGTGTAAGCATACGCGTAATGTCGGTCCGGGCCGCTTCATCTCAAAATACCGCTGAACCAAAATATGACATGCTGGTAAGCAGTATGACTTATATCGCCTACAACTCACTTGTGTTCTACTCGTGCATATAACATCAACGCATAAAACCATGCTCTGATACCACTGTTGGGGAACGTAGTAATTTCAAAAAAATTCCTACGCACACGCAAGATCATGGTGATGCATAGCAACGGGAGGGGAGAGTGTTGTCCACGTACCCTCGTAGACCGAAAGCGGAAGCGTTAACACAACGCGGTTGATGTAGTCGTACGTCTTCATGATCCAACCGATCAAGGACCGAACGCACGGCACCTCTGAGTTCAGCACACGTTCAGCTCGATGACGTCCCTTGAACTCCGATCCAGCCGAGTGTTGAGGGAGAGTTTTGTCAGCACGACGGCGTGGTGACAATGATGATGTTCTACCGACGCAGGGCTTTGCCTAAGCACCGCTATGATATTATCGAGGTGTAATATGGTGGAGGGGGGCACCGCACACGGCTAAGAGATCAATGATCAATTGTGTGTCTATGGGGTGCCCCCTTGCCCCCGTATATAAAGGAGCAAGGGGAAGGCGGCCAGCCAAGGAGGAGGGCGCGCCAAGGGGGGAGTCCTACTCCCACCGGGAGTAGGACTCCTCCTTTCCTTGTTGGAGTAGGAAAAGGGAAGGGAGAAGGAGAAAGAAGGAAGGGGGCGCCCCCCTCCCTAGTCCAATTCGGACTAGTCCATGGGGAGGGGTGCGACCTCCCTTTGGGGCCTTTCTCTCCTTTCCCGTATGGCCCATTAAGGCCCAATACGAATTCCCGTAACTCTCCGGTACTTCGAAAAATACCTGAATCACTCGAAACCTTTCCGAAGTCCGAATATAGTCGTCCAATATATCGATCTTTACGTCTCAGCCATTTCGAGACTCCTCGTCATGTCCCCGATCTCATCTGGGACTCCGAACTCCTTCGGTACATCAAAATACATAAACTCATAATAAAACTGTCATCGTAACGTTAAGCGTGCGGACCCTATGGGTTCGAGAACTATGTAGACATGACCGAGACACCTCTTCGGTCAATAACCAATAGCGGAACCTGGATGCTCATATTGGTTCCCACATATTCTACGAAGATCTTTATCGGTCAGACCGCATAACAACATACGTTGTTCCCTTTGTCATCGGTATGTTACTTGCCCGAGATTCGATCGTCGGTATCTCGATACCTAGTTCAATCTCGTTACCGGAAAGTCTCTTTACTCGTTCCGTAATATATCATCCCGCAACTAACTCATTAGTCACAATGCTTGCAAGGCTTATAGTGATGTGTATTACTGAGTGGGCCCAGAGATACCTCTCCGACACTCGGAGTGACAAATCCTAATCTCAAAATACGCCAACCCAACAAGTACCTTCGGAGACACCGGTAGAGCACCTTTATGATCACCCCGTTACGTTGTGATGTTTGGTAGCACACAAAGTGTTCCTCCGGTAAACGGGAGTTGCATAATCTCATAGTCATAGGAACATGTATAAGTCATGAAGAAAGTAATAGCAACATACTAAACGATCGAGTGCTAAGCTAACGGAATGGGTCAAGTCAATCACATCATTCTCCTAATGATGTGATCCCGTTAATCAAATGACAACTCATGTCTATGGCTAGGAAACATAGCCATCTTTGATCAACGAGCTAGTCAAGTAGAGGCATACTAGTGACACTCTGTTTGTCTATGTATTCACACATGTATCATGTTTCCGGTTAATACAATTCTAGCATTAATAAGAAACAATTATCATGATATAAGGAAATAAATAATAACTTTATTATTGCCTCTAGGGCATATTTCCTTCAAATCTAAGGCCCTGTTTGGTTAAAAAGTCCTAGGACTTTTTTTGGTCCCAAGTAAAAAGTCCCTGGTCCCTACCTGCTTGGTTCCAGGGACTAAACATGGACTAGAGGTTATTAAATGACATGGTAAAAGACCATGTTACCCCTAGTAATGAACTAATAGAGATAAGGTGCGATGCGGGGCAGGGGCAACTGTTGGAAAAAGTCCCAAAAAGACTCTCCCTCGGGGTCTTCTTTCTTTAGTCCCAAATGCCCACTTTTAGTCCCTAAAAGTCCCTCCTGTTTTGCTCAGATGGGACTGAAAGGGACTTTTTTAGTCCGTACACCAAAAATTCCCTGTAACAAACACCCTGTAATAATGCCGCAAGAAAATTGAAGCAATGCTATAGTTAAAAGGAAATTACATGTTTAACGAATTTTATTGTTAATATAATCTCTCTGTTAATATGAATCAATGCCACCATTTGAGAAATGCTACTATCTTGCTTTCTTTCCCATTTAGATAAGTTAGATGCTTCTTTTTGTTGGCTTCTGTGTCATCCACCCTTGTTGACTAGTTGTTTCCTTTGCACCTCTGTGTAAATAGGGTTATCTACTTCACCTCGTTGCTATTTTGACCTTTGGTTGCACTGCACAAAACACTTCTGTTTGAAGAGTGTTTTGTGCAGTTCAACCAAAATGTCACACCGACAACGTTGCTTGATTGCTTGATCTTAGTGGAACTGCACAAGAGGAGATCTAACTTCCTATCCATGTTGGCAAATTCTGTTCAGATCTTCTTCTTATGAGTGTTTGAATTCAGCGTCATGAGAGGTCAGTAGTAGCCTTCTTTCACATGATTGTGAAGTGTGCTTTCATATGTTGTGCTACTTATACGGTAATGTTGCTTGATTTTAGTGAACTGCACAAATGAAGACAAGAGATCCAATCTGTATGTGCACTGTAATATCCCATTGAGGTAAGATAAGGATATTTCACAACTATTGGCCTATATTTTGCCACTTTCATTAGAAAATTAATGTCGTTGTTTAGTGCTATACTTGTGCTCTGACATGCAAAATCTTACATTGAAGGCGAAGCTTGTCTGTTATTGAACCAAGTGATGAAGGGGAAGAACAAGCGGAAGAAAAACAAAAATCGACTCCCGATGCTGTAATGAAGCACTGGAACTGTGATGACACAAGTAATGATATTTTTTGCATCTTAATTTATTGCTATGGCTGGAACGAGCAATTGTTTTGCCACTGATTTGATGCCACTCTTAATGTAATATGTAATTATCTCTTCTTGTGCAAACATTGCTTCTTTAAAGATAACATATATTTTAGTGGAACTGCACAAGAAGATGTTGGAAACATTAAACTAATCGAGGAGTATATAGTAAGACATGCAACCACAGTAGATAACAACAGATGGTTCCGGAAAAGTGCTTGATCTGTATGCTCTACACAATAAGCCTCCTGACAAAGGTTGGTAGTCGCCCACGGATTTCATCCATATGATTGAGGTTTGTCATCTCTATAGGTGTTATGCTACTATTTAGATACTATCATGAGAAAGTGGTATTGTCCTTGAGAAGTGCTTCATCTGTCCTATTTTAAATATTTCCTTTCCTATTTTTCGAGCAAACAGTGATGCTAGCATTTAGTTGTCCTCTCGTCTTTGCACAACAGGATCATCCTCCTCTGAAGAAGAATATGGAGTACGTGAAGTGTCTAGTTCTGATTATGCCGGGATAAAGAAGCCAAGCTGTCGGATCACGGGTTCCGGAAAAACCCTCAAGGTTCGAACACTGGGGTGCGCACGAAGATCTCCCCCTACCGATCCACATCCTAGCTTTGGTAAGATCTCAAGGGCTAACTCAACGAACTCACAACACAAGGGACACAAGATTTATATTGGTTCAGGCCACCGTTGTGGTGTAATACCCTACTCCAGTGTGGTGGTGGTGATTGCCTCTTGGGCTATGGATGAACAGTACAAGGGGAAGAACATCCTCCTGAGGTTGAGGTGTTCTTTGGAGCTCGAGGAGCTCCAGAAGAGGAAGAGGTCCCCGAGCGTCAGCGGTGGCATCTTCGGGCCGTTGAAGCGGAGGAAGTACATCGCCATTGACGAGTAAGTACTGCATCTTTGTGGTTTCCTGAGTGTTGCTTTCCTTCCTGACGGTTGTACTTCATAGTCCCTTCCGCCAAGGCCGCTGCATCTCCTGAGGAGCAGCCTCCTCTCTCCTTGACTCCCCCGCTGGCCTTGAGCGCCCCAAGCCCGCATGCCGCTCCTGGCGCGGGGTCGGTTGGAGAGGCGTGCTCGCCTCCATGGCGCCTTGAGCCCGCGGCCCCGTCGCCCCTCCCTTGCGGCCTTGCTTGGAGCTTGGCGGGCGTGCCGAGGACCCCTCCTCTAGTCATGTACGGTGGCTGGTTGGCTTCGGTCTTCGGCTCTATCGGCGTCCAGGGAATGGGGGTCCCTAGACTTGCCCGCCTGCGGCCCACGGCGTGGCTAAGCCAGCAGACCATACGGCCCATCTTCATCAACAAGGCATCCAGGACCCCCGCGAGGGGCCAAGCCTCGCGAGACGGACGACGCAAGACCTCCTCAGGACTGGCCTAGTCAGGAAGGCTCACGAGGAGCGGAGATATCAAGGCATGGCAAACCTCACGAGGCTCTCGTGACGTGAGGCATGATGATCGACACCAGGCGGGCGCCAGCGCGCGCAACGTCCTTGTTTCCTCTTTGTTTCTAAGGAGGCCAGCGTAGGCGAGGAGTACCGAGGCATCAGGCAAAGGTTGCTATATCGGTGCAACGATACCAAGACCAGGAGGACGGCAAGACGGAGGTCATCGTGGAGCCCAAGACGGCGTCACCACCAGAGCCTTTCGCAGGCGAAGACCACTTTTGTCAGGATAGCTTGTACTAGCTGTCCCCCTTCAAATTTGCCCGCCGTTGGTGGCTCCCTTCCTGCTCAATATTTGGGAAGAGGACCAGGGCCTATATAAGTGGAACTAGCCACCACCGTAGGGGCATCAAGCAGTTCATCCAGCTCTCACCCGCTAAGTCACCAAGCACAAGAACACCTCAACCTCAGGAGGCTGTTCTTCCCCTTGTACTGTTCACCATTAGCCCAAGAGGCAATCCACCACCACCACACTGGAGTAGGGTATTACACCATAACGGTGGCCCGAACCAGTATAAATCCCGTGTCTCTTTGTGTTGCAAGTTCGTCGAGTTCGTCCGTGAGATCTTAGCGAGCTAGGGCGTAGATCGGTAGGAGGGAAAGACTTCGTGCGCACCCCAGTGTTTGAACCTTAAGGGTTTGCCGGAACCCCACATCCGACATTTGGCGCGCCAGGTAGGGGTGCGCCGGAGCTCCTCTCCACCAACCTGCGCCCCGCGCCGCCACACTTTGCCCCCATGGCAGGTGCCCCGCCATCCACCTCTGCGGCCGACACCAACAGCGGGGCGTCTGGGTACCGAGCCCTAGCCCCCGCCCTACGGCGAGTGCGGTGGCCGACCAAGTTCAAGCCAGAGATGCCGCCGCGTTACGACGGCGCGGCAGACCCAACGTCGTTCCTGCTGGCGTACGAGGAGGCTGTCCTCGAAGCCGGAGGTGACGACAAGATCATGGCCAACTGGTTCCCCATGGCCCTCGCCGGCAAGCCGTGCGCCTGGCTGCTCAACCTCCCGGGATCCACGGTGGTCTCCTGGGAGGAACTCTGTGACCTCTTCACCGCTCGCTACGCGGTGCCGGCGCACCACACAGTCGCGGCCCTGCTAGGCAGCTCTCAAGCACCACCTTCAGACCGCCACGTCAAGCCGTTCCCCCGTCAGATTGGGGCGACATCCAAGTGCCCGGGGGCTCCGCCGGGGTGGGCCGCGCCAGAGGCCAACCTCACCTTCAGGTCAGAGGACCACCCCGACTCCACCGCCGGCTCCGTAATGCTCCCGATGCTCTGCACGCCCACCATCTGCAACGTGGCCGTTACCAAGACCCTCGTCGACGGTGGTGCTTGCCTCAACTTGCTCTCCGTACAAGCCTTCAGCCTTCTTCACGTGCCGCCTGAGTGGCTCGGCCTCAGCAAGCCCTTCTCGGGAGTGGACGGTGGAGCCGCTCACTCTCTGGGGCAGATCCGCCTCCCCGTCACCTTCGGCACACGCGACAACTACAGCACCGAGCTGGTGGACTTCGACATCGCCCGCATCGGTGTCCCGTACAACGCCATCCTTGGGTACCCGGCTCTCGCTCAGTTCATGGCGGCGACTCACCCGGCCTACAACCTCATGAAGATGCCAGGAAGCAAGGGCGTCCTCACCATCAAGGGGGACTATGGAGGTCGTGACGGTGCTCAGGCTCGCCTGTAAGACTGCGGCAGCAGCACAGCCCACCGGCGCCGGTACCCCCGAGACCAAGGAGGCCGCGCCTACCAAGAAGAAGTAGATGTTCACCCAAGACAAGGCAGAAACCAAGTAGGTGCCGGTCAACGAGGACGGGTCTTTAGGAGCCACCTTTACCATAGGAGCCGGCCTCGACCCGGGATAGGAAGAAGCTTTGGTGAGGTTCTTGCGCGCGAACAAGGAGATATTCGCGTGGGAGCCTAATCAGCTGGTAGGGGTCCCAAGGGAGGTGATCCAGCATCATCTATGGGTGTGCCCCAATATACGCCCCGTGAAGTAGCGAGCAAGACGGCAGTCCACTGAAAAGCAAGCCTTCATCGTCCAAGAGACTCACAAGCTGGAGGCAGCGGGTGCCATCCGAGAAGTTCGGTATCCCGAATGGCTGGCGAACCCCGTCGTAGTGCCGAAGAAAGGCGGAAAGGAACGGATGTGCGTCGACTTCACCAACCTCAACAAAGCCTGCCCCCATGATCCATTCCCACTCCCGCGCATCGACCAGATTGTTGACCATACCGCCGAGTGTGACCAGCTGTGCTTCCTGGACGCGTTCTCAGTGTATCATCAGATCAAGATGGCGGTGGAAGATGTGGAGAAGACAACCTTCCTGACACCATGTTGGGTGTACTGCTACACCTGCATGCCCTTTGGGCTGCGCAACGCGGGCGTGACCTTTCAGCGGTTGATGCACATCGCCCTGGGGCGGCAGCTCGGGAGAAAGACAGAGGCCTACGTCGATGACATAGTGGTAAAGTCTCGTGAGGCGAGGACATTGATTCAGGACTTGGAGGAGACCTTCCAGAGCCTGTGCCAAGTGAACTTGAGGCTAAACCCGGAGAAGTGCGTGTTCGTCATCCCCTCCGGCAAGCTGCTGCGTTTCCTCGTATCCCACAAAGGGATCGAGGTGAACCCAGAGAAGGTCAAGGCCATCGAGGACATGAGCCCGCCGTAGACCCTCAAAGAGATGCAGAAGCAAGCAGTGCGGGTGACCGCATTAGGGCGTTTCATCTCCAAACTGGGAGAGCGCACCTTGCCCTTCTTCAAGCTCTGAAGAAGAAGGGCCCGTTCGAGTGGACCCTGGAGGCCGACCAGGCCTTCCAAGACCTCAAGAAATACCTCACCAGCCCCCCGGTGATGGTGGCACCACGGCCTGTCGAGCCTCTGGTACTCTACCTTGCAGCCACCCCGTACTCCGCCAACGCGCTGGTGGCGGTTCGGGAGGAGCGCCAAGCCAAGGGCGCGCTGCGCCGAGCCGGAACTGAAGTGGCGCAGGGTCAGGAAGGCGTAGCAAAGGCATCAGTGGTGGAAGATCAAGCTCAGCAGGGTGGCATCACAGAAGCTCCTGAGGACAGTCAGGTCGCAGGAACCCCTCCACCTAAGGATATGCCCCGATCTCTGAAGGGCCCGAGCCTCGACAATGTGTTAGCCCTCATCGAGCACCCAGTGTACTTTGTCAGCACCGTACTGCCGGACACGAGGGCGTGCTACCCCATGCCCCAGAAACTCCTGCTCGCACTCCTAGTGGCCTCATGAAAGCTGCGACACTACTTCCAGGGCGACCCCATCAAGGTCGTCTCAGCCTACCCGTTGGAGAGGGTACTCAGGAGCCCTAACTCAGCCGGAAGGGTCGCTGAGTGGAACATCGAGTTGCAAGCCTTCCAGTTGGAGTTCAGCACCACCAGGGTCATCAAGGGGGCCGCGCTCGCTGACTTTGTGGCAGAATGGACGGATGCCCCGACGCTTGAGGAAGGAGAAGACCGGTCCACCTCCCCAGGAAGCGAGGCTCCGGACGGCCGAGTCATGTATTTCGATGGCGCCTTCGCGCACCAGGGTGCGGGGGCTGGAGCAGTGCTCATCTTGCCCACTCAGGACAAGCTCTACTACGTCGTGCAGCTCTGCTTTCAGCACGGCGAGAAGGTCTCCAACAATATCGCAGAATACGAAGGCCTCATAGCTGGCCTAAAGGCTGCGGCGGCTCTAGGGGTGAAGTGCCTCACCGTCAGAGGTGACTCGCAACTCCTCGTCAACTTCTCCAACAAGGTGTACGAGCCAAAAGACGAGCATATGGAGGCCTACCTCACAGAGGTGCGCAAGATGGAGAAGCAATTCTCGGGCCTGGAGCTGCAGCACGTGCCCCGGGGCACCAACAAGGAAGCCGACGACATCGCTAGGAGAGCATCCAAGTGGCAGCCGCAGGAGCCCGGTGTCTTTGAGGAGCGGCTCTTCAAGCCATTAGTTACGCCGCCTCTTTCAAGCATGACTCAGCCTCGGGAGGAGCTCCCACAGCCTCCGGCCACAGGAGCCCCAGCCTGTGGCCCGACCTCAGGAGCTCGACTGCTCTTGGCGCTCGGGCCCCAGGAGGAATGCTGGACCAAGGAATTCAAGGAGTACCTGACACATGGGACGCTGCCGGAGAAGGAAGAAGACGCGGAGCGCGTGGCCCGGCAAGCCACGACATACTGTATCCAAGACGATGAGTTATACAGGAAATGACTGAACGACGTCACGATGCGCTGCATCTCCAGCGATCAAGGAAGGGAGTTGCTGATTGACATACACGGCGGGGACTGCGGCCACCACTCGTCGTCACGGACCCTCGTCGGCAAGGTGTTCCGCAGTGGATTCTACTGGCCTACGACACTCAACGACGCAGTTGAGCTGGTGAAGTCCTGCGAAGCTTGCCAATTCCACGCCAAGCAAATCTATCAGCCTGCTCAGGGCCTCCAAACCATCCTGCTCACATGGCCGTTCGCGGTCTGGGGGCTGGACATCCTAGGCCCGTTCCCTCGAGCGCCAGGGGGCTACCGCTATCTCTATGTCGCCATCGACAAGTTTACCAAGTGGGCGGAAGTGGAAGCCGTCCGTACCATCCCAGCCGGCTCTGCTGTCAAGTTCATCAAGGGCCTCGTGAGCCACTTCGGGGTCCCCAACCGCATCATCACAGATAACGGCTCGCAATTTACTAGTAACCTTTTCAAAACCTATTGTGCTAACCTTGGAACGCAGATCTGCTACGCTTCAGTAGCGCACCCCAGGAGCAATGGCCAGGCCGAACGCGCCAACGTGGAGGTCCTGCGGGGCCTCAAGACCAGGAACTTCAAGAAGAAGCTGGAGGCCTGTGGCAGGGGCGGGCATGATGAGCTCCAGTCCGTGCTGTGGTCGATCCGCACCACCGCCACCAAGCCAACGGGCGAGACTCCATTCTTCCTCGTCTACGGAGCTGAATCAGTACTCCCTCACCAGGTCAAGCATTGCTCCGCGCGGGTCCTGGCGTTCGACGAAGCGCAGCAGGACGCCACGCAGGGGATGGATCTCGTGCTGGGGGAGGAACGCCGTCGTGAACCTGCATTAAGGGCGGCAAGATACCAACAAGCGCTGCGGCGATACCACTGCCGCAACATCTGCTCCAGGATGCTCGAGGTGGGCGACCTCGTCCTGAGGCGGGTCCTCTCCAGGGAAGGGCTGCATAAGCTTTCGCCAATGTGGGAGGGCCCGTTCAAGGTCGTCCACATCTCCAGGCCTGCCACCGTGCGCCTGGAGACACAGGGCGGGGCACCTATCCAAGACGCCTGGAACATCCAGCACCTCCGGAAGTTCTACCCATGAAGCAAGGCCCAGAGCCTGTGAAGCAAGGCCCAGAGCCTATGAAGAAAGGCCCAGAGCCTGTGAAGAAGGCCCGGTGCCTGTGAAGAATCGCCGCCCGTGACACTCTCACGTAATAATGAGTTGGGGCTGTACACGCCCCGGAGTCTCAGGACCGCCGGCCTCAGGCCCTGGGGCTCCCGCCCACGCCTAGTGGCAGCACTTAGATCCACTCTAGTGAGAAGAGTTGAAGACTAGATTAGGTGCCGGACGCGGCTTTTCATTTGCTTTCCGTAGTTGGCTCGCTTTTCCTTAATTGAAGTTTGCTTTTGGTGTTCCTTGCTGATTTGATTCCCTCGCCTCTTACCGCGTTTTCCGGCTCTGGTTTGCTCGTGTTCTCTATCTCTCTGGCATACCTCGCGAGGGGGCTAGGCAGGCGCCCTCACGAGCATTTTTCTCCCCTCTGCCTTCTCGCGAGCCACCCTCGTTCGAGCCCAAAAGCTGGCGCACCTCTCCTAGTCCATGCCCCTCGGGTACCGCGATACAAAGCGCCAGGTCAGGGTAGGCGGCAAGTCTTTTAACGCACTTCCTAATGAGTTTGTGTAGTTCCCGAGCGAATGCAGGCCACCAAGGCAAGATGGACACGAGGAAATAAGCGCCTCGTAAGGAAGAGGGCGTTCTGAACGGACCAGGTTAAGTTATCTTTGCGCAAAATAACAACACGACACAGGCATAACGCGCACAGTGCAATAACCAAGGAACCATGGTTCGATACACGCCCCCCTGGGCCCATACTAGTTTCATTTTTTGATACAGGAAAAAAGAGCAAAACAAAGTGGCATTGCGGCGATCTGCGGAGGCAGGCCCCTAGCGACGCCCCGAGCCTAGCCGGACCCTTCCTTGCGCTTCGCGGAGGCGCGGCGACGAGATGACTCGTTGCCGCCTTCGAAGCGGGCGTGGCGGTTGGTCGTAACCACCACTGCTGGAGCTGTCGCCGGAGGAAGAGCCGCCGTAGCTGGAGGAGACACGGTCGCCGCCGAGGGCAGGCTCGTCTTCATCCTCGTCGCGACCGTCACCAAGGCCGAGCACCTCCTCGCCGTCGTTCGTCTCGGGGCAGCACCCGGCACGGCGACCATCTTCCCCAAACACCCTCACATAGAGGGTCGACCCACCATCGTACTTGAAGTGGAGGGTGCACCACCTGCCCAGGCCGCGCGCGCGGGCGAACGCCTGCCAGCCGCGGGCCAGAGCTATGTTGCCCATGGCGGAAGTCTCGACCACGACCCAAGAGGCCTTGCTGGAGCAACCATCCGCCTGCAACCAGAGTTCGCCCGGACAATGGGCCGGCAGTTCGTCGATGAAGAAGCGCAAAAGCTGGAGCCAGTTGCCGGCCGGGTTCTCCGACCAGACGAAGAACTCCGGCGACACCTCCGCTGAATGGAAGCGCGGACGGGGAGGCCGGTCCACCATAGCATGCCTCCCCTCGTCAACGAGATCGCCATGGCTAGGACAACCCCCTCCGCGTGTCGCGGCGCCGCCTCGATAGTGGGCCACAGCGGGGGACTCGGCGTGCTTGCGCGGGCGGCCGCGCCCGCGCTTGGGCGCCGGTGAGCCAGGTCCCTTCCGAGGGGCCTTTCCCTTCTTGGTGGCGGAGAACTTCCTTCGTGGCGCCATTGGTGGCACTGCAAGCAATGGAGCAAGGAAGAGGAAGAGGAAGCAAGCAAGCGAGGAAGAGATGGGCGACGGGGGCTCCGCCCCCTCCCCATTTATAGCAAGAGAGGGCCAACCGACGCCTCCCACGATCGCAGGTAACGATGGTTTTCCTTGCATGTCGCAGGGACTTGTCAAGTCATGCAGTTGCCGAGGCAGCGTGGGGAAGCGGAGACACCCACGTCCAATCAACCGCCACGCGTCAACCGAGGTCGCATGGTTTTGGGGCGTCCTGGGAACGGGGTTCCCCAGACTTGCCTGCCTGCGGCCCACGGCGTGGCTAAGCCAGCAGGCCGTACGGCCCATCTTCATCAACAAGGCACCCAAGACCCCCGCGAGGGGCCAAGCCTCGCGAGACGGACGACGCAAGACCTCCTCAGGAGTGGCCTAGTCAGGCAGGCTCACGAGGAGCGGGGATATCAAGGCGTGGCAAACCTCATGAGGCTCTCGTGACGTGAGCCATGACGATCGACACCAGGCGGGCGCCAGCGCGCGCAGCGTCCTTGTTTCCTCTTTGGTGCTAGGGAGGCCAGCGCAGGCGAGGAGTACCGAGGCATCAGGCAAAGGTTGCTATATCGGTGCAACGATACCAAGACCAGGAGGACAGCAAGACGTAGGTCATCGTGGAGCCCAAGACGGCGTCACCACCAGAACCTTTCGTAGGCGAAGACCACTTTTGTCAGGATAGCTTGTACTAGCTGTCCCCATTCAAATTGGCCCGCCGTTGTTGGCTCCCTTCCCGCTCAATATTTGGGAAGAGGACCAGGGCCTATATAAGTGGAACTAGCCACCACCATAGGGGCATCGAGCAGTTCATCCAGCTCTCACCCGCTAAGTCACCAAGCACAAGAACACCTCAACCTCAGGAGGCTGTTCTTCCCCTTGTACTGTTCACCATCAGCCCAAGAGGCAATCCACCACCACCACACTGGAGTTGGGTATTACACCATAACGGTGGCCCGAACCAGTATAAATCCCGTGTCTCTTTGTGTTGCAAGTTCGTCGTGTTCGTCCATGAGATCTTAGCGAGCTAGGGCGTAGATCGGTAGGAGGGATAGACTTCGCGCGCACCCCAGTGTTCGAACCTTAAGGGTTTGCCGGAACCCCACATCCGACAGGCTCCTCTTCAAGCAGCGGGCCCCGACTAGTTTGGGCCCCTCGCAAGGCCTGGCAGGCGCCTGGGGCAGCGCCAGCCCCCAGCCCCCTGTTGAGAGGGGGCGCACCGCTTCAGGCCTCATCCGCAGCCCCCGTGGTGGAGGACAAGATGGGCCGTGCGCTTGAGTTTGAGCACGAACGGAGCGTCGTTCGCCACGAGCTCTTCCAGGAGGCGATGGGCGCGATGAACCGGCTTGGTGGGGAACTCGCAGACGTCGATGCGCGCCTCAAGGCTGAGGGTCTTCGGCTGGCGGAGGAACGGCATAAACTGAAGGTGGCTATCAACCTTGGCTGCCATCAGCGCGATCTTGACAATGCAAAGGCCGAGGCATCTCTTGAGGTCTCTCGTGAGGTTTGATCCTGAGCTTTGGAGGAAGCTCGCGAGGCTGACCACCGTCGCGAGGCTGCGGAGAAGCGCGCGTGGGAGCTCCAGGCCTGGAGTGCGTCCCGGGAGCAGCAGGTGGTGGCATGCAAAGCCACCCTTGTGTTGCTGAGGGGGACGCCCGCCGAAGAAGAAGAGATCCGGAGGCGCAAGGAGGTGTTGGCGCTGGAAGCCGTGGAGCGTAGCCTCGAGCTTGAGCGGTTGGAGACGAGGGAGCGCCAAGTTGCCCAAGCGGAGGATGCCGTTGGCGCTCGAGGGGCCAAGGCCCAGGAGGAGGTCGATCGCCGGGTGGCCGAGGTTCGCGCGGATCTTGAGGGTAGGCATGACCTGAAGTTGCAGCTTGTGGAGACGGAGGCTGTGGGTAGGGCCGCTGCCCTTAGGCCCAGGCTAGTTGACGTAGAGAGGCATGAGGAGGCGATGGCAGCCGCCCTGGCCACGGCGCTGGCGGAATTGGCCTCCGCCCGCACCGAGCTGCTCTCTCTTCAGAAACGAGTTGTTGACGCCGAGGCCGTTGCGCGGCAGAACAGGGAGGAAGTGCTTCAACGGCGGACGCTGGAGCGCGAGCACGCCCCCATGCTTCAGGACCTCAGGGTCAGGGCCAACACAGCACTGGGCCATGTCTACGGCGAGAATGCTCCGCACCCCCACTCGGATGACTACGCCAGTCACCTTCGCTTCTTCATCGACGTGGTGACGCATCTGGAAGCTCGATCCGATAGAGCTCGCCAGCTCGTGGAAGAGAGGAGCCACGGCCTGCTCGGGCGCGCGTTCTCCCGCGTCTTCAGCCATCTTCGGAACACTCACCCCGACTACGACTTGGACGCCGCCATTGCCCCCGTACCTGCAGCCATCCGGGGCGACCTGGCGCGGTGGGTGGAGGACAACGTGGATGCTCTGGTTAGGGCCTTCGCTTTCGAGGACAATGCAATGGTAGTCGCAGCAGCCGAAGGCGACGTGGTTGATGAAGACGATGTCGGGGCCGGCGAAGGTGGAGGCAACGCCAGCGACGGCGACAGCGACGCCAACGGTGCAACCAAGGATGACCTGGGGGACGCGGCGACCGACATATCCGGCTGATCCCATGTGTCCCCTGCTGTTTTACCATGTATGCAAAAACTTGGGCGTGGCCCCTAAAGATTGTAAGAGCATTTTGAGAGGGGGAGCCCCTCGTGTAAACAAACCGCTGCCTTTATTCTTTTATGCCAAGATGAGTGTGCGCCTTTGTGAATCCATGAGTCTGGTGGCAAGTTCGCTGTTGCGGCTTACCTTAGCCGGGGTAAGCCCCGAACCGGATCGTGGGGTCGTGAGCTCCCGAGGAGCTCCTGAAGGGTCTGCTGATTCGCCCGAGAGGTCCTCGCGAGAATCAGGTGCCGATTGTGGTATCATCGCGTGCGGTGCGTATGCGGCGCCCAGCCTCGCTCACGGGGGGCCCGCGAGGGGGAGGCAGCGAGCGCGAGCTTCGAAATAAGGCAAGAACTAGATAACAAGAAATCGCTCAAACGAGAAAAGGCACCCCCCGCGCGCATGAATGAAAATTCAACTTCAACTTAAATCCAAATCCAGAAGGCGAGGCTACAGAAAAGGGATCCAAAGCAAACAGCCGCGTCCGGCACCTTGTCTAGTCTTCTTGTCTTCGAGTCTTCTCACCAGCGCGGAGCTAAGTTCTCCACTAGGACGTGGGAGGGAGCCCCCGAGGCCCGAGGCCGGCACTCCTGAGGCTCCGGGGCGTGTACAGCCCCACTCGTTATTATGTGAGAGTGTCACGGGCGGTGATCTTCACAGGCGTGAGTCTTACTTCATATCGCCAGACGAGGGCCCTGCCTTGCGCCACCCTCGACCACCATTGGGGGCGACCGAAAACCTGGACGACACCAAGGGGCAAAGGGGATGCCAGCGGCGCCCTCGACGACCATGGGTCCTCTGTTGGGGGTAGGCTTTCCAGCACCTCCCCGGCAGAGGGCCCACCTCCGAGGGATGCCTTGCTCTGTGCGGTGCCGGGAGGGGTCCGGCTCCCGACCCCTCTCCTGCAGCCCCTAGTGCGCTCCTCCTGGCGGAAGGGAGGCCGTCGAGCTGGGGCCACCAGCCGCTGTGGTGACCTGATCCTCCTGCGCACCATGGTTAGCGTAAGCTTGCTCCTGAGGAATTAGTGGTACCCTGTAGTCGTTGTCGCCGGCGTGGTTGGTGAGGCTTCCGGACGGCTCCCGAAAGGTGCCGGCTTCTAGCGCCTCCTCCTTCCAGCCCGGCTCGAGGAACGAGATGGGGTCGTCTTCGAACCTGTACTCCTGGTCCACCATGCGGGGCACGTAGGCTCCGGGGCCGCCGCCATGAAAACCTCGCCGTAGTGCCCCATGCTCCATGTCGCCTGTCCTAGCGTGCCGCCTTGAGGACCGTAGGTAGCAGAGCTTGAGCCCGCGCCCAACGAAGGTGGCACAGGCGCGAGCGGGCGTACTGCTCACTTGGTTACGCCGGTGTCGATGAAGCCTGGTGGTGCGCCTGCGGTTGCGCGGGCGCGGCGTGGTCCCTCATGCGACCCGTCCGCAGCTTGTGGCATGAGCGGAGTACAGAAGGGGGGCGCTCCTGAAGCCGCGGCGTCCAACAGATCGGCGACGCGCTCGAGCAAAGCATCCCGACCGCTCTCCATTAACTGGCATCCCAGCAGCTCTCGAGCCACTGTGAGCGCGGCCCTCATGTTCGCCTGCTCCCGCCGGGTGTGCGGCGTCGTGGCGGCAGCGTGGCATGAGGCCCTCGCGGCCGCCCGCACTTGTCGTGGGGTAAGAGCAGAGGGTGAGTGACCGCGCCGCCCGCGCGCCGTGGTGTTTGGCGGCGCGCGTGCCTCCTGAGGCACGGGGTGAGGTCTTCTTGGGCAGACAGCGCCGCCCGGGTCGGCCAGGCCGCCCAGCGGTCGGTATTGGCTCTTGAGTTGCCGGACATCAGAGCCGCGGAGCATCGCAGGAGCAACGAGCGGATCGGCTGGTGGAAGAAGAGCTCCAGCTCACCCCTACTTGTCGCGCCAAATGTCGGATCACGGGTTCCGGCAAAACCCTCAAGGTTCGAACACTGGGGTGCGCACAAAGATCTCCCCATACCGATCCACGTCCTAGCTTCGGTAAGATCTCAAGGGCTAACTCAACGAACTCACAACACAAGGGACACAACATTTATACTGGTTCGGGCCACCTTGTGATCTAATAACCTACTCTAGTGTGGTGGTGGTGGATTGCCTCTTGGGCTATGGATGAACAGTACAAGGGGAAGAACAGCCTCCTGAGGTTGAGGTGTTCTTGTGCTCCATGTGTGCCTAAGGATTGGCTAAAGATCATATGCCTCCTATGGTGGTGGCTAGTCCTATTTATAGAGGCCCTGCTCCTCTCCCCAAATATTGAGCGGGAAGGGAGCCAACAACGGCCAATTTGAACGGGGACAGCTAGTACAGCTTATCCTGACAAAAGTAGTCTTCGCCTGCAAAAGGCACTGGTGGTGACGCTGCCTTGGGCTCCATGGTGACCTCCGTCTTGCCGTCCTGCTGGTCTTGGTCTCATTGCACCGATATGGAAACCTTTGCTTGACGCCTCGGTACTCCGCCCCTGCGCTTGCTCCCTTAGCACCAAAGAGGAAACAAGGACACTTCATGCACTGGCGCCCGCCTGGTCTCGATCGTCATGGCTCATGTCACGAGAACCTCGCGAGGTTTGCCTTGCCTTGAACTCTCTGCCCCTCGCGAGCCAACCTGGTGAGGCCGCTCCGGAGGAGGTCTTGTGTCGTCCGCCTCGTGAGGCTTGGCCCCTCGCGAGGGTCTTGAACGCCTTGTTGATGAAGATGGGCCATGCGGGCCCGCTCGCAGAGCCACGCCATGGGCCGCAGGCAAGCAAGTCTGGGGACCCCATTCCCAGAACGCCGACACAAGCCTCTCTTCTTAAGAAGGAAGCAGTAAAAGGATGGTTACATTATTGCCCACAAGAACAAACTAACTTCAGCTCAGAAGGACTCACGGATCTCCATCTTTGTTGCTGTGATGGCCAATACAATGTTGTGTTAGGATTCCTTCCGGTGAGTTCCATTTTTTTAAATGTGTGCTCTGCATGGATCATGTAGGTTTCCTGTTTAAACTGTCAATTCATAGTATAGTTTGCTTTATACTAATCACTTTTTTTGTATTTGTGCAAACAATGGTGCTCTACTTGATTTCAATGGGAACTGCACAAAATGTTCATGAACACATCGAATCATTCAGTTCCACCACAAGAAAGGAGGTGCCAATATGCTCAAGGCATTGCAACATATAAAGGCAAAATCATACAAGCTACACGCGAATTTGGTTGATTTTGGTGGAACTGTACAAAAAGAACAACTGGTTTATTTAGCACGAGGTGCCATGTCAATGTCCGAACTGATGGCAAACCCTGCCCATTCCACAATCATAGGCATTTGATATTTTGGAATGGGAAAACCTTGTCAAAGTTTGCTCATTGATGTATGCCAAACAACACGCATTTGACATTTTGGAATGGGACAACCTTGTCAAATTTTGCTCATTGATATTAGCAAGAAGACATGCGTTTGATATTTTCGAATGGGACACCCTTTGCTGTCAGCAACATCGATCAATTTTTCTTTATTCTTTAATTGAGAAGTAATATTGGCTCTGACATGTGAATCACTGAGATGCATAATCATCGATTCTTTTGAATGTTCCCTATGAATTTCCAGGCCTGTGTGTTTGATTGTAATGTACATGAACGCTAAAAAGCTGCTCAAACTCTTTGTACTCCCTCTGTTTCGTTTTACTTCGCATATTAGATTTCTTTCAAGTCAGTTGATTTTACATTGTGAATGTTCATACTTTTTTCTATAAGATTGGTCAAAGTAGAGATACTTTCACTTCAGACAAAACTTATATGCAGACTAAAAAGGACCAGAGGGAGTACATGTGAAACTGCTGCAAACGAGGTGATCACCCTCGGAATAATGCTAGTACGTATTGTTTTGCATGTTCATCCAATGCCAGTGATACAAGAATTCGAACTAATCGAACTAAATTCATTCACACACGGTCGGATTTCATATAAAGATGCCAGATTTCATTACATTTCAAACATTCTTCAACTAAAAAGGGGTGCGCTGGAGGTATAATTAATTAACCGAAGCTACCCGCCCATGTCCGGCCGAGCCGAACAGAAGCTTCTTCTCTCGTGCAGCTCTCCGACTCCACATCACCGCCAAGAAGCTAATCGGCCGTCAATGGTTAATCCGCCTAGCTTGGCTTCAACAAAGAGTAGCAGCGGTGGCCTTACTTGGACCGGAGCGCCGGCGACCTACCATGTTCTACTCTTCCTTGTTTTTTGTGTGGCGCGGCCTCGTTGGTAGCGGGGCGTGGCCTCGATGAGCAAGTGATGTCCTCTGTCTCGTTGTCGGCGGGGCGGCGCCTCAACGGAGCGAGGGAAATCCTCCCCCTCGTTGCCGGCAGGGCAGGGCATCGGCTGAGTCGGCGCTGTCCTCTGCCTCGATGTTGGCGGGGCGGGGCCTCGGCGGAGTAGAGCCTCGCGGAAGCCGGCGAGGTCCTCTGCCTCGGTGCCGGCGGGCCGGGGCCTCGGCGGATCCGGCGATGTCCTCTGCCTTGTTGTTGACACGGCGGGGCCTCGGCGTAGCAAGGCCTCGCGGAAGCCGGCGAAATCCTTCGCCTCAGTGCCGGCGAGGCGGGGTATTGGCAGAGCCGGCGGTGTCCTCTGCCTTGTTGTTGGCGTCGCAGGGCCTCGGCGGAGCAGGGCCTCATCGACGCCAGCAGACCGGGGACTCGTCGGAGCCGGCATTGTCCTCTGCCTCGTCCTCGGTCTTGCCAAACAGCGCCTCGCCCACTTCATCACCCTCTTTGTAGGCGGCCGCAGCCTCTGCCACCCGCAGGCGGTACCCCCAGCGCTCGAGGCGGCTCTCGCGGGCGGAGCGGTACGAGTCAAGCAATGCCTCCTACTCTTCCTGCTCCGCATCGATCTGCTCCTCCGCCTGCAGGTGCTTCTGGAGGAGATGGTGGTTGTAGGCGGCGGCGGCCTGCGCCTCCCGGAACTGCTCCTGACGCTTCTGCCTCACCGTGTCCATGTATTGGGCACGGGCCTCGCCGATGGTCATGATGCAATGCACCGGCGAGGATGGCACAAAGGAGGGGGTTGGCGCCGGATCGTCGACTACCATGTTCTCCATTGGGACGTCATCATCCTCCGGCTGCCTGTCGGCAGCAATGGCTGCCATCTCCTTGTGGTCTGTCGTCCGCCCGTCCCGAAGAGCGCTGGAGTGCGAGGAAGCCATGGTGGGCAGTAGTGGTGTGGACAGGAGAAAGGGAACGAAGGTGGATGATTGCGGCTATGGCCGATGCAACAGTTTATATAGCAATGGTGGGCGGTGGAGGGACAGACGGGTGGTGTCGGAGTAGCCGCCTCGACGACCGCATATCATTAATGTGGGCGGAGATGGAAGGACGGATGGCACTTGTGTCCTTTGAACGCGGAGCAATCACCTTCACCGGGAAGCGGTGTGGGTGGTGCTGATCGTTTCGGGCGGAAAGTGCGCGCGGGCGAGGCAGGCGGTCTGGGTGGGCCAGGGCGGTCAGACTCGTGCTTGGCAGCGGGTTGGTCCAGCAGCCGGACATGCTGGCTCGCCAGCGAGCTCGTCGAGCTGAGCGACGATAATCAGATGATGGACATAGCTTCCGACCAGGAGCCGGCGCCACTATCCAAGCTGGTTCATGCCGTGTTCACCATAGAGCAGGTGCGACCACACTTCGGCGCCCTAATGGCGGAAGAGCTACCAGCGCAGGAAGACCTTTGATGCAACCTCCATCTCCTCAACGAGCACCGGCGAACAAGCGAACGACAATGTCGTTGTGGACATATGGCCCTATGATCCTGGCTTCCTGAATGAGCAGCGGGCGCTCCATCAGACCATCCATAGGGCCCGCAAGGCCCTCTCCGTCGTCCTTCAAGTTGTTGCGCTCGCCGTGGCACCGCCGGCTCGCGTTGTCAACATGGTCAACAGACATGAGGAATGAGGAGATGACTTTACTTGGAGAGGATGACAGTGGGACCCACCAGGGCCATAGCCGCATGTACGCAAGTGCATCCTTATTATATACAACTATAATTTTTGTTGCTTCCTCCTGGTTTCCTGACATCATGGCCCCACACCATTTTCAAATTATGTAGTCAATAAACGAGAGAATTGCACAAGGAGTGGCCGACAGCTGGGACCAAGCAGCTCGAGCAGTATTTGTGATTTTGAGGTGTGAGCACTGCAATGTTTTTCTTGAGCGATATTTTTGTTGTTGTTGAAAGGAGAGCAGTGTATTAACTGGGCGGGCTGTGGCCCATCTAGCCTGGGACAGATATCTAGCCCAGATATTAATTCTTTTCAAGATGAAACTGGCTAGCCCAGCTATACTTTTTTTTGAGGAATACCCAGACAAGGTCAACTTGTTATTCTCCGCCCCGCTGGGCTGCAAACCTTTCCTAGGAGGGATGCATTAGGCTTAACAAGAAAATGGGCTTTAAGAAATAATAAATGGGATATAGTTATAAAAAATTGACAGTAACCATAAAAAATGCACCAAACACGTAATTATTTTTTTAAAAATATTATTTTTGGATTTTGAAATTTTTAATTCATTAATTGTTGCACGCGCAATATTTCATTGGATTTTTACGTAATACAAATTTATTTTGAAATTATATTTAATCTGACAAGAAATTTCGGGATAAAAATATTTCGGATCCCATCAGAATGTGGGAAATTTTATTGAATTCTGTTTTGAGCAGTTGGTTGAAATTATTAATGTCATAGCCCTAGCTCAGCCCCTGTCGTCTTTGCTTGATCATCATGTCATCATGTTTAAAATTCAAATGATTTTGAATTGGGGATGTTCAAACCCTAGAACCAGAAAGAATTCAAATAGGTTCAAACAAAATCTTTTTCAATGAACCCAAAATGCCCGTTGAAAATGTTAATGGTTTATTATAAAGGTGAAAACCTCTGCCAAAAATAATGAACATATTTCTAGGTCATTCCTGTATTTTTGAATTAAATCTTAATGTATTTGAATTGGGGCATTTGAATTCTGTAAATACTTTAAATGCTCCAAATATTACGGAATCATTTTTGGGCCTTTGGAATGAGCCAACTAGTGTCCACAATTTGTCACACGACTTCTAAAAATGAATTCATATTTTTACTAATTCAAAATAGAGGAATAAAAATAGAAAACAGAAATAGAATTAACAAAGAGAGAGACAGCAGCACCTGGCAGCACACTGGCCGGCCCAGCACTGTGTTGCCCCAATGCCAGTCGTGCTCCTCCTTGCGCCAGAAGGACATGGGTGTGTGCCCGCGGCGCGCACGTACGCGCCCCGCCACCTCCTGCCTGGCTGCCTACGTCCCCGACGCCCTGGATGCCTCCACGCATGCCACGCAACCTCCCCGACCGCCTCGCACTCTCCCCGTGCTCCTCCCCCCTCCCCTGCTCTGTCCACCGAGCGCAGCCGTTGATGTCTACTACACAACCTTCTTCTTGTAGACGTTGTTGGGCCTCCAAGTGCAGAGGTTTGTAGGACAGTAGCAAATTTCCGTCAAGTGGATGACCTAAGGTTTATCAATCCGTGGGAGGCGTAGGATGAAGATGGTCTGTCTCAAACAACCCTGCAACCAAATAACAAAGAGTCTCTTGTGTCCCCAACACACCCAATACAATGGTAAATTGTATAGGTGTACTAGTTCGGCGAAAAGATGGTGATACAAGTGCAATATGGATGGTAGATATAGGTTTTCGTAATATGAAAATATAAAAACAGCAAGGTCACTAATGATAAAAGTGAGCGAAAACGGTATTGCAATGCGTTGAAACAAGGCCTATGGTTCATACTTTCACTAGTGCAAGTTCTCTCAACAATAATAACATAATTGGATCATATAACAATCCATCAACATGCAACAAAGAGTCACCCCAAAGTCACTAATAGCGGAGAACAACCGAAGAGAATATTGTAGGGTACGAAACCACATCAAAGTTATCCTTTCTGATCGATCTATTCAAGAGTCCGTAGTAAAATAACACGAAGCTATTCTTTCCGTTCAATCTATCCTAGAGTTCGTACTAGAATAACACCTTAAGACACAAATCAACGAAAACCCTTATGTCACCTAGATACTCCAATGTCACCTCAAGTATCCGTGGGTATGATTATACGATATGCATCACACAATCTCAGATTCATCTATTCAACCAACACAAAGAACTTCAAAGAGTGCCCCAAAGTTTCTACCGAGTCAAGATGAATACGTGTGCCAACCCCTATGCATAAGTTCACAAGGTCACTGAACCCGCAAGTTGATCGCCAAAACATACATCAAGTAGATCACGTGAATATCCCATTGTCACCACAGATAAGCACATGCAAGACATACATCAAGTGTTCTCAAATCCTTAAAGACTCAATCCGATAAGATAACATCGAAGGGAAAACTCAATCCATTACAAGAGAGTAGAGGGGGAGAAACATCATAAGATCCAACTATAATAGCAAAGCTCGCAATACATCAAGATCGTGCCAAATCAAGAACACGAGAGAGAGAGAGAGAGAGAGAGAGAGAGAGAGATCGAACACATAGCTACTGGTACATACCCTAAGCCCCGAGGGTGAACTACTCCCTCCTCGTCATGGAGAGCGCCGAGATGATGAAGATGGCCACCGGTGAGGTATCCCCCCTCCGGCAGGGTACCGGAACAGGGCCCCGATTGGTTTTTGGTGGCTACAGAGGCTTGCGACGGCGGAACTCTCGATATAGGTTATGTCTTGGAAGTTTGGGTATATATAAGAGGTGTTGGCGTCGGGAACAAGTCAGGGGGATCCACGAGGCGGCCACGAGGTAGGGGGCGCGCCCAGGGGGGTAGGGCACGCCCCCACCCTCGTGGTGGCCTCGGTACTCTTCTCGTCCATTTTCGGTACTCTGTGGGCTTCTTCTGGTCCAAAAACAATCTCCGTGAAATTTCCGGTCAATTGGACTCCGTTTGGTATTCCTTTTCTACGATACTCAAAAACAAGGAAAAAAACAGAAACTGGCACTGGGCTCTGGGTTAATAGGTTAGTCTCAAAAATCATATAAAATAGCATATAAATGCATATAAAACATCCAAGATTGATAATATAATAGCATGGAACAATCAAAAATTATAGATACGTTGGAGACGTATCAGCCGTCGCCGCCGCTCGCCGTAGCCACGGCCACCGTCCACCTATCGCCTTGCAAACGCGTCCACGAGCTCCGCCTTGACTCCCTCGACCTCCTCGACGAGCCGCACGCTGCCGGACGCGCTACAACGTCCTCATCATCGTCGCCTTCAAGCTCGGACGCCGGAGATCGCGTCCGCCGACCCGAGGACTCCAGACCTTCCCCGAGCTCGATGAGACCCTCATCTGACTCGCCGTGAGCTCCTCTACTGACCCCCACCCCCATGCTCAATACCTCAGCGTAGTCCTAGTTTCCATTAAGGATGAGACTTCGCCGGCGCCGGACATGTCGTCGTCGTCGTTTTGGCTTGCCTCCATCCAAACCGAGTGCGTCACTGCACTCAGGGCACTCCCAGGAAGCCGTGGACCTCACCAGCTTGTCCTGAGATGCGTTGGAGCACCTAACCTGCTAACGCTGAACAGCGGTCGCTGCCACGAGCTTGACTCCCGTGAGCTCACTCCACCCTAGCTCCTCCCGCTCGCACCATTCAATATGGACGAGTCTCCTCGTTCCGTAGATGACCTCGGCCTTCGATTTGGTCGCCGTGGGACGAACCCCGAATGCCTGCGCCGTCTCTAGCCTCGCCAGCGACGAGCCACAGGTCAACTCCGGCGAGTTTGACCCCGGTTGGCTGGGGTTGACTCCCCTCCGAGTCACTAACTTCTGGGCCCATGCTCTCATTTAATTAAGCTGATTTGATAATTAGCAGTAACAATCTCTGTTAATTAGTTAAGACACTGACATGCGGGTCCCACCATCAGGTTTGACCTGGACCGGGTCACTTGACCTACTGACCTCATCCTTACGTAATGCTGACACATTAAAGCTTTTTTGTGATTTTAAATAAATCAGAAATGATTTCTTAAATAAAGAAAAAGGCCTAAAATTCTAAAAATCATAGAAAATCAACCGTAACTCTGAATGAAATAATTTATATATGAAAAATTATCAGAAAAATGCAAGCAATCAGTTTACGCCATTTGCATGCATGTTTGAACAACATAAGGTTGTTATATATGGTAATTTCCATAATTGGCATTTAAATAATCACATATGGAGTTTGAATTTCAATCTAGTGTTCGAACCAACTCCATTTAAATCGTTGCTAGCTGCATTAGCTCAAATCACAACATATTGCCATGTCTCATTCATGCATCATATTGTTGATTGCATTGATTGTGTTTCCTCTTTAGTGCCGGTAATTGTCCCCCTTAGTAGATGTTGTTCCGGCGATGAGTTCGATGACACCGATGAAGAGCTATACTATCTCCAGAAGTGCCAGGCAAGCAAACCCCATTGAGCATTCCGATACAATCCCACTCTCTCGCTCTTGCTCTGTTTTACTACATTAGGAAAACAACGATTCAACTGTTACATGTTGCCGTAGTTGAACCCATTTCTCCGCATGACTTGTCTTTGCCACAGTAATTAGTAAAAACCCACTAGCATGAGTAGGAGTAGTTTGACCCATGATGTGCCTACTCATTCATGCTTCCTTGTTATGCCTGATATGCTTAGAGTTGTGTCAGGTCTGATTCAACTGGGATGGATTGGAATGGTGTGAACATGTCCTACTGTCTAGACCTAAGTGTGTGAACAAGATTTGGTAAAGGTAGCGATGGGAGGCCATGTAGGACTACATGGTGGGTTGTCTCATTGAAACCGTCCTCAGGAACTGAGTTCTGTGTTTGTTATCCAAGACAGTTAATACCATGCATTGGAATGCCTAAGTGCCCCTCTCGACTTATTAATCGCCTTGATCTTTGTCCAGGAGTTGCAACTAGTTTCTGGTGTTTGTAGGATATGTGTTGGGGCCGTGTGTAGCGCTGACCATAGGGGTGGGCTATGATGCGGTAGAGACACGAGGCACGGTGTACCGGGACGCCCGTTTGGTGCCTCGGGAACCGTACTATCATCTTTTGGGGCCGTGAGTGAAACCCCGGCCGGATCTCCTTGCGGATGGAACCTGAATAGGCGATAAACCAGGACACCCTCGCTGGGCTTTCACTTCAAGGTTGCCGAGTACATGTTGGGTAAACTGCGATAAGTGGTGAGAGCGTGTGTGAAGAAGTACACCCCTGCAGGGTTAACATGATCTATTCGAATAGCCGCGTCCGCGGTAATGGACTACTGGGTTGCTTGTGCAGTTCATAGACAAGTGAGAGTGGATACTCTAAAAGGCGCAAGATAAGCGTGATGCTATGGATGGCCTTCTCGTAGGGAGACGGGAGCGGATCCATAGTGGTGTATTGATATGGTGAATATGTGGACTCGTGTGCGCCACCTCACAAGAGTTACTTGCAGTTGTAGTACAGGATAGCCACTGAGTCAAAGCTGGCTTGCTGCAGTTAAACTCCACCACCCCCCTTTGTTGATACTGATGCATATGTAGATACTTCTGATGTAAGTCTTGCTGGGTACATTTGTACTCACGTTTGCTTAATTTATGATTTTGTAGAGAGACTTCAGTCTCACTAGTAGTTCTGCATGGACTTCGACGTTTAGCTTGTTACCTCCGCTAGGATCTTGAACCCTTGGGAGGGTCATGTAGATAGTCAGGCTCTAAAGCCTTCTTCCTTTTCAGATGACTGTACCCAGACATGTTTATGCTTCTGATGCATGTATGCTCTATATGTTGGGTCATGTAACCCATGATTGTAATTCTTACTATGTATGACTCTTCGGAGCCTTATGAATAAATACTTTGAGTCATAGAGTTTTGTTGTGATGCCATGTTGTATTTGCACATATCGAGCATATTGCGTGTATGATTTTGAAATGCTTGGCATGTGTGGGATCCGACAACCTAGTTGTTTATTCTTGGTAGCCTCTCTTATGGGGAAATGTCTCCTAGTGCTTCCACTGAGCCATGGTAGCTTGCTACTGCTCCGGAACACTTAGGCTGGCCGGCATGTGTCCTTCGTTCCTGTGTCTGTCCCTTCGGGGAAATGTCACGCGTTGTTCCTTTAACTCCTTGTAGCTTGCCATGACTTGGGTTCTTACGTTGATGATCGACACGTTCGTTGCTGGATCATG
Source organism: Triticum aestivum (assembly GCF_018294505.1). NCBI lineage: Eukaryota > Viridiplantae > Streptophyta > Magnoliopsida > Poales > Poaceae > Triticum > Triticum aestivum. Next base: position 160,139,937 of record NC_057796.1, on the reverse strand, counting down.
TATGCCTGTCCCTGTTAGTTAGTGCCACCTTGGATTCATGACTAGTCATGTCGGCCCGGGTTCTCTGTCATATGGATGCTAGCGACACTATCATATACGTGAGACAAAAGGCGCAAACGGTCCTAGGCCAGGTAAGGTGGCACCCGTGGGAATACCGTGCGTGAAGCCGCAAAGTGATATGATGTGTTACATGCTAGGTCGGTGTGACTTAGGATCGGGTTCCTGACAACTTTGGTATCAGAGCCTGACTGCCTGTAGGATTACCAAGCCAAACTGGTCGAAGTCGAGTCTAGAAATGCTTTAGTTATATAAGGGAATTGATTGTGGAAGGGAACGTAAGGCTCTTTTTACTCCTTTACCTTATGCCCTTCTGATCTGAGTCATCCTATCTTTCCTACGGGGTTAAGGAACTAGGCTTCTCATCTTTCTATCAGGATCACGTGTTACAAATTTGTAGACTCATAGGATTGTTGTTCGAAGTCTCAGTTCAGTTCCTACTACTTATGTGTGTTAATAGTTGGTCTCGGAACCTTCATATTGTGATGTTGAGTGGTTATACCACCGTTTTGCAGGATGTCTCAAATCTTCTTTGAGCATTTACAGCTGTTATGCTGTCCGAGTCATCCCAATTTTCTAAATAGTCTGATGCATTTGTAAATCACTTTTTTACGTTTCGATGTTCCTTTAGGCCAGATTAACCACACTAACCAATGTGTTGAGGTACTTTATTGCCTCGGTATATATGTTGGGGCTATTATTATGACCCTAGGTGTCTTAGAGAATCACCTAGTAATCTAGCCATGTTTTGTGTTCCCAGTGTGATGATTCTGGCCGTCATTCTTGAAAGCATCTCGTGATGCCATTTAGTTAGTAGGCATTCTATTCCTGGGTTCTTGAACCCGAGATTCACCCTACTTACTTCATGTTGATAGTGATTGCTAGTTCCTTTAGGATATTAGTAACCTTGTGATAGTCTTTGAGGTCCGTGGTATATCGTTCTTCCAATACCATGAACCATTATGGAAGAAGTTATTTTGAACCAAAAGATCACAACCAGAGTGCTATTGATGACTTCCCCATTCTATATTGTGACTCTGCTAGTCCTACCTCTTTGCATGGATTATTCGGGAGAAACCTGTTGAACTTGGTTCGACATATTAATCCATGCATCCACAACTCAGAAAACTATATGTTCTTTAGAGTTGTCCCTCTTCGGTGGTATTCTAACCTTAGTCTATCAGTTGATAGTTAGGAATAGTTGCGCATTTGTGTTCATCGATGCCTATTATTCCTATGGTCCGTCGAGCCATTCTGTTTCAGAATGATTAGGACAAACAAACTCTAGTACCTCATCCATTTCTAGGATTGGGTCGAAGCAGTTGTATTATACAGATCAAAATGCCAATCCAGTTTTTGCTCTGTTCTATCTTGGAATATTACTGTCCATATGTCAAGAATGTCATGAAAACTGCACAACCTTTTATGAGTTCTTGACGTAGTGATACTTCTCGCCATCATTGTCCATTCCTCGGTCCCTGTGTTTTTGCAACCGAAATACCAACAAATGAAACGTGATGTGTGAAATCAATACTATTAGCAACTCCGTTGCTTGGTAGCTAAATGGACAATAACCTCATTCTTAGCATGTTGATTACTGAGTCATCCTCCTAAGATTGATCGTGCTACTAGTCCATATTTCCTGGTGCACTCTTCGATTGATGGGTTAGGATTTTGTCAAACCCTTGCTCTTTTTGATCATATCGTCTTGCTTGAAGAGCAAGATTGTTCTCGAGCTTAATAACATATCGGTGGTTCGTGATTTCCCGATTATCTTCTCGGAAGTATCACCAGGTTGTCCCCCGACTGTTATGTTGAGCTCGTGATCAATTTGGTTTCTTGTTAGCCACCCATTCTCCAAGATTATCTGTCGGATACCCTGGACTAGTTGGTTGGGCTAAACAACAACTTGGAGTGTTAGAAGATGGAAGCTTGTCCGACTTAGTTCCTCACTAAGGGGTATCTTTTTGTGTGTGTGTTTAAGAAAGATGACATCTTTGTCGATTGATCCTCGTGATAAATTGTCGAAACTATTGTCTTATCCAGTCTTTGATTTGAGTATGGGCTATCGCCAAATCAAACTCAGAACCAATGATGTTCATAATGTTGTTTTACTCGTGGATGTTCCTCGAGCATACACCATTATATATTATGGTTATGACCAATGCTACCACCTTGTTCATATAGTTGTGGAATTCCATCTTCATTGGAATTTTGAAGAATTGTTGTTGAGCCCATCGACAACATCCTTACCTTCTCCGTGATTATGTTGGACATTAAGCTAGTGTTGCAAACTTTGTCAGCAATGCCTTCATGTCCCGTTCATGAAGCATATATTGAAAGAAAGAAGTGACTTCCTCTAATTCATGTGCATTTGATGCAATTTACCGCCGTGAATTACAGAAAGCTTGTTTTTGCTTCCTCTGGAATCGTCCCAAGTTAGTCACGCATGTGCGAAGTACTCTATGGTTTGATAGGTTGGCCGCCTCCATTCTATATGTGTTTCCTAGCACACCAAGCCACTGATTGACTTGTTCAAGGAGAAGAAGTTCCTTCTTAAGAGCATGCCTTATGCAAGGACTTTGGTATCCTCGATGATGGTTCCCCACCTGAATTCGGTAGTGTTTTATTGCAAGACTACTATGTGGTCATGCTTGTCTGGGACAGTGTGTTCGCATGTGTGTAGTAGAACCAGCTCATGTTTTGGAGCTTACTACCGTAGTCCGTTTCTTGAGAATCTCGCAGCATCATCTCATCGATTTGTGTTGCGAACTTTCCTTCCACACATGCTGAGTCTGGAATATCCTGACACCAACCAGATCTGAATCTTAGGAAAATATGATGGTTGGGACGTTCCCATGAATTATAATATTGGTCTTTTGAATAGTTAAGTGGATGTCATGGCCAACACACTTATCCGGGAGATCTCTTATTGTAGTATCTTGAGTCAGCAATTTGGCCATTCTTCCATGAGGAGTTGGTATGACTTTGAAGATAAGTTGTTCCTTAAGGGTTCCTTGAGCTCCCGAAGTCATACCTTTACTTGATGTTCCAGATACCGAATGGTATTGGGTTAAGCTGGTACATCAAGGATAACATTAGAAGCGGAGTGCTAAATGTCTCTCGGTCGAACATCCAGATTTTGTTTCCTTGCCATCGTTAAGGTGAAATCTGAGAAAGTGTTATCTTCCTTTGCATCTGCAATCATCCATCACTATTTATCATGGTAGTATGATGTGTTGCCAGGATCCTCGGCACGAATGTTGGTAAGACTCTGATGAATATGGAATTGTTCAAGTTCTTGAGAGCACGCTCAGACACTAGGTTATATACTCGGTATCAATTGGAATGTGCCTTCCGTTTGCCGAGTTGTCTTCTAACTCTAGTTCCCTTTCCAAACTGAGTATGCCATTCTTTTGAATTCCTTCAAAAAATCAATTGTGAATTGCCTCAGGCTGGTATGAAGAGTTCCGATGGTCTATGGATCAAAAGTAATTCTTTTTTCCACTTAAGGGAATAATTCATCGAGCCACCTACTCTAAGGTGCCCCGTTATGGAATCATGGCAATTTAGCTCCACGGTACTTTGAAACACTTCCACCATCCTTTTAGGCGTGGGATTGTTGCTTAGCAAATTAAACCTTCATCATCTGTTACTTTCCATCTCTCTTGATGTGTGTTTTGACTCTCAACTCTAGAGGTGTTCCTACGTCTCATTCCGTGAGTTGATCGTCAGTTGCTCGATCTTCATGAACATCGATTCTTCTAGAGTTTTCCCTTTCTTCTCGTTGTCATGTTCGATGGAGTTCTCAGAGCAAGACGTCGAGACAAGGATGATGATTGAATCAACGTTCTCATGAAGTGCAACCTGGATCATGAAAATTGTGTTAGCTTTGTGTTCCCTCTGTCTTCTTACCTCACGTCTTGAATCTCGGGACGAGATTCTTGTCTACTGGGGGTGAGTTGTCACAGCCCTAGCTCAGCCCCTGTTGTCTTTGCTTGATCATCATGTTTAAAATTCAAATGAATTTGAATTGGGGATGTTCAAACCCTAGCACCAGAAAGAATTCAAGTAGGTTTAAATAAAATCTTTTTTAATGAACCCAAAATGCCCTTTGAAAATGTTCATGATTTCTGATAAAGGTGAAAACCTGTGCCAAAAATAATAAACATATTTCTAGGTCATTCCTGGATTTTTGAATTAAATCTTAATGTATTTGAATTGGGGCATTTGAATTCTATAAATACTTTCAATGCCTGAAATATTCTGGAATCATTTGCTGGCCTTTGGAATAAACCAACTAGTGTCCACAATTTGTCTCAGGTGTTTTAAAAATGAATTAGTATTTTTACTAATTCAAAACAGAGGAATAAAAATAGAAAACAGAAAAAGAATTAACGGAGAGAGAGAGAAGCACCTGGGCCACTTACCTAGCAGCCCACTGGCCGGCCCAGCACTGTGCTGGCCCAGTGCCAGTTGTCCTCCTCCTTGCGCCAGAAGGACACGGGCGTGTGCCCGCGGCGCGCACGCACGCGCCCCGCCACCTCCTGCGTGGCTGCCTGCGTCCCTGACTCCATGGATGCCTCCGCGCATGCCACGCAACCTCCCCGACCGTCACACTCTCCCCGTGCTCCTCCCCCTCCCCTGCTCTCTCCACCGAGCACAGCCGCTCGCCGCCGCTCGCCGTAGCCACGGCCACCGTCCACCTATCGCCTCGCAGATGTGTCCACGAGCTCTGCCTCGACTCCCTCAACCTCCTCGACGAGCTGCATGCCGCCGGACATGCCACAACGTCCTCATCATCGTTGCCTTCAAGCTCGAACGCCGGAGATTGCGTCCACTGGCCCGACGACTCCAGACCTTCCCCGAGCTCGCTGAGACCCTTGTCCGACTCGCCGTGAGCTCCTCTACCGAACCCCCTGCCCCCATGCTCAATACCTCAGCGTAGTCCTCATTCCCGTCAAGGCCGAGACCTCGTTGTCGTCGTTTTGTCTTGCCTCCGTCCAAACCAAGCGCGTCACCGCACTCAGGGCACTCCCAGGAAGCCGTGGACCTCACCATCTCGTCGTGAGATGTGCCGTAGCGCCTAACCAGCTAATGTCGAACGCCGGGCGCCACCACGAGCTCGACTCCGGTGAGCTCGCTCCACCCTAGCTCCTCCCGCTCGCACCATTCGACGCGGACGAGTCTCCTCGTTCCGTAGATGGCCTCGGCCTTCGATTTTGTCGCCGTGGAACGAAACCCGAATGCCTGCGTCGTCTCTGGCCTCGCCGGCAACGAGTCGCGGGTCAACTCCGGCGAGTTTGACCCCGATTGGCTGGGTTTGACTCCCCTCAGAGTCACTAACTTCTGGGCCTAGCCTCTCGTTTAATTAAGCTGATTTGATAATTAGCACTAGCAGTCTTTGTTAATTAGTTAAGACACTAACACGCGGGTCCCACCGTCAGGTTTGACCTGGAACGTGTCAGTTGACCTGCTGACCTCAACCTTACGTAATGCTGATGCAGTAAAGCTTTTCTGTGATTTTAAATAAATCAGAAATGATTTAATAAATCCAAAAAAGGCCTAAACCTTTAAAAATCATAGAAAATCAACCGTAACTCCGAATGAAATAATGTATATATGAAAATTTATCAGAAAAATTCAAGGAATCTGTTTATGGCATTTGCATGCATGTTTGAACAACCTAAGGTTGTTGTATATGGCAATTTGCATAATTGGCATTTAAATAATCACATATGGAGCTTGAATTTGAATCTAGTGTTCAAACCAACTCCATTTAAATCGTTGCTAGCTGCATTAGCTCAAATCACAGCATATTGCCATGTCACATTCATGCATCATATTGCTGCATTGCATTGATTGTGTTTCCTCTTTGTTGCCGGTAATTGTCCCCCCTCAGTAGATGTTGTTCCGGCAATGAGTTCGATGACACCGATGAAGAGCTATACTATCTCCAGAAGTGCCAGGCAAGCAAACCCCCATTGAGCATTCCGATACAATCCCACTCTCTCGCTCTTGCTCTCTTTTACTGCATTAGGACAACAACGATTCAACTGTTACATGTTGCAGTAGTTGAACCCATTCCTCTGCATGACTTGTCTTTGCCACAATAACTAGTAAAAACCCACTAGCATGAGTAGGAGTAGTTCGAGCCATGATGTGCCTACTCATTCATGCTTGCTTGTTATGCCTGCTATGCTCAGAGTTGTGTCAGGTCTGATTCATCTGGGATGGATTGGAATGGTGTGAACATGTCCTACTGTCGAGACCTAAGTGTGTGAACACGAGTTTGTAAAGGTAGCGATGGGAGGCCATGTAGGAGTACATGGTGGGTTGTCTCATTGAAACCGTCCTCAGGAACTAAGTTCTGTGTTTGTGATCCATGAACAGTTACTACCACGCATTGGAATGCTTAAGTGCCCCTCTCGACTTATTAATCGCCTTGATCTTTGTGTAGGAGTTGCAACTAGTTTCTGGTGTTTGTAGGATATGTGTTGGGGCCGTGCGTAGCGCTGACCATAGGGGTGGGCTATGATGCGGTAGGGACACGAGGCACGATGTACCGGGACGCCCGTTTGGTGCCTCGGGAACCCTACTATCATCTTTTGGGGCCATGAGTGAAACTCCTGCCAGATCTCCTTGCGGATGGAACCTGAATAGGCGATAAACCAGGACTAGAGACTTGTGTGGTTAGTTAGGTCGTGGCTGACACCCTCGCTGGGCTTCCGCTTGAAGGTTGCCGAGTACATGTCGTGTAAACGGCGATAAGTGGTGAGAGCGTGTGTGAAGAAGTACACCCCTGCAGGGTTAACATGATCTATTCGAATAGCTGCGTCCGCGGTAATGGACTACTGGGTTGCTTGTGCAGTTCATAGACAAGTGAAAGTGGATACTCTAAAATGCGCAAGATAAGCGTGAGTGCTATGGATGCCCTTCTCGTAGGGAGACGGGAGCGGATCCATAGTGGTGTATTGATATGGTGAATATGTGGACTCGTGTGCGCCACCTCACAAGAGTTACTTGCAGTTGTAGTACAGGATAGCCACTGAGTCAAAGCTGGCTTGCTGCAGTTAAACTCCACCACCCCCCTTTGTTGATACTGATGCATATGTAGATACTTCCTATGTATGTCTTGCTGGGTACATTTGTACTCACGTTTTCTTAATTTATGTTTTTGCAGAGAGACTTCAGTCTCACTAGTAGTTTTGCGTGGACTTCGATGTTTAGCTTGTTACCTCATCTACGATCTTGAACCCTTGGGAGGGTCATGTAGATAGTCAGGCTCTAAAGCCTTCTTCCTTTTTACATGTCTGTACCCAGACATGTTTGTGCTTCTGGTGCATGTATGCTCTGTATGTTGGGTCATGTAACCCATGATTGTAATTCTTACTATGTATGACTCTTCGGAGCCTGATGAATAAATACTTTGAGTCGTAGAGTTTTCTTGTAATGCCATGTTGTATTTGCACATATCGAGCATATTGCGTGTATGATTTTGAAATGCTTGGTATGTGTGGGATCCGACAACCTAGTTATTTATTCTTGGTAGCCTCTCTTATGGGGAAATGTCTCCAAGTGCTTCCACTGAGCCATGGTAGCTTGCTACTACTCCGGGACACTTAAGCTGGCCGGCATGTGTCCTTCTTCGTTCCTGTGTCTGTCCCTTCGGGGAAATGTCACTCGTTGTTCCTTTAAGTCCTTGTAGCTTGCTATGACTTAGGTTCATACGTTGCTGATCGACACGTTCGTTGCTGGCTCATGTATGCCTGTCCCTATAAGTTAGTGCCACTTTGGATTCATGACTAGTCATGTCGGCCCGGGTTCTCTGTCATATGGATGCTAGCGACACTATCATATACGTGAGACAAAAGGCGCAAACAGTTCCGGGCCAGGTAAGGTGGCACCCGTGGGAATACCGTGGGTGAGGCCACAAAGTGATATGATGTGTTACATGCTAGGTTGGTGTGACTTAGGATCGGGGTCCTGACAATTAATCATTGTCCTAACTACAAAATGGGTTGTACTTTTAACAAACTGTAATTGGGCTGTAGTAAATTCCATTAGAAATCAAAAATGGGTTGTACATTCTTACAAATCACAAATGGGCTATATGTTCTCTGCACACTTGTGGGCCTACAAAGTTGACGCGTCCCTTCGAAAAAAACTAAGTTGACGCGTATGCAAGGCTTTGTCAACTTATAGTCAACACACGGTTCTAGCAACAGTGGCCGTTGGATGTCCATCCAACGGATGTCATGCGTCTTCTTCAATCTCGGATATTCTTGCTTCAGCCGCCCAAAAAATGATTCCTCCCCCTGACATCTGGGGTGCACCGTTTCGGAGGCTGGCCTGTGGGCCTACTTAGTTGACGCATACCATGGGCTTTGTCAACTTAGTCAACATAAACGATTCTAGCTGCAGTGACCGTATGATGTCCATCCAACGGTCGTCGTGCTTCTTAAACCTCTGGTCTTCTAGCTCCAGCCGCCCAAACCAGCGTCGGCCGTGCCGCCTGCTCCTGCCTCCAGTGTCCGGCTGTGCTGCCACCACTGGCCATGCCATCCCTCCATACTCACCCACACCTCCTGTTATTCTCCGGTGACGGCAACCTCACACCGCAGCCAAAGCAGTCAACCCACGTACTCACCTCCGCGTGGGCATCCACTGCCGTGTCTTCCCTACCTCCGCGCCGTTCCCTTCCTAGGCCTTACCGTCGTCCACCGCCTTGGTGCTCTCGGCGCGGTGTGGTCAACGTGGTCAATGAAGGACAGCCATCGGAAGAGGACTTTAGGCGGTGAGGCTGACAGCTGGGCCCACCAGCTACATCTTCGAACACAAGGAATTGCCTCCTTATTACTCACAAAATAGAAAAGATTCCTCCCCTGATAGCTGGGACCGAGCAGCTATATCTTCCCACGCAAGGAAGTGCATCCTTACCCTCCCTGACTGCTGGGACCCACCATGTCAAAGCGTATGTAGCGTTGTCTGTCTGGTCGCGAACGTGTACGTGCATACTGGTTGATCGGTCTCTCTGCAAGTATGAACCATGGCCGAGTAAGTAGCGGCACGTGTCGTGGTAGAGCACCCGACGTAGCAGTTCATGCAGTCCTGTCTAAGTCCTGTACACGTACGTACAACCACAGGGCAAAAAATACGGCCACGTACGTACATACGGGCGGGGTCTCGAGCGCGTACTCGTGCATATATACGGACGGCCAAGGCTTGTGTACATGGAGAGGCAACGGACGGCAGCAACGGCGTCCTGTTCATCGGGCAGCGAACCGGCTGGGTCGGAACGGAGAAACAACGTCCTGTTCATCTGGAGGCAACCGACTGGGTTGGAACGTGTCGTGTTCATCGGGAGCCAACCGGCTTGGACGGAACATCCGATCGAAACGAGGCCTGGCGTACCGCAAAATGGAGGAAATGTCCTTCTGTTCGACCGGCCACGGTCGAAATGAGATCATGTTCATCGGGAGGGGTCTGGCGTACCGCAAAACGGAGGAAACAGACTTCTCTTAGACATCCTACGGTCGAAACGGGGTCCTGTTGATCGGGAGGGGTGTGGCGTACCGCAAAATGGGGGAAACGGACATGTGTTGGAGCGCTATGGTCAAAACAGGGATCCTGTTCATCGGGAGGGGTGTGGCGTACCACAAAATGGGACTCCACGGGCTACTGTTCATCTCCACCATCGACCTCCTCCAGCCTCCACCTGTGACTGTTCATCCACGGGCTTCCGGTCATCCAGCCTCCACCGCACCTCCATCAGCTACTGTTCAACCAGCCCTCTCCACGGGGTCCTGTTCAACCACCCCTCCACGGGCTACTGTTCTTCCAGCCCTCCACCGGCTACTATTCAACCAGCCCTGCACGGGGTCGTCCTGTTCATCCAGCCCTCCACGAGGTCCTGTTCATGCACCCCCAACCGGCTCGATCAATCGGGGTCCTATTCATCCAGTGGCAACGGCCTCTACTACCACAGGGTCCTGTTCATCCAACCCCCCACCAGGAACTGTTCATCCAACCCCCCCCCCCCCAACAACGCTCACTGTTCATCAAGGGAAGGACGCAGCAGGTTCGACCGGCTTCAGTTAGCAGCAGTAGCAAAGGAATCTTTTGATCAGGTTCAGTTAATAGCCAGATCGATTGATCGCTCGGGTTCAGTAACGCGTAGCCTGCAGTGCAATCGCCCGGGTTCAGTAGGCGAATGCCTCGCTCGGGTTCAGTTAGAGCGTGTGACACCCAAGTTTTTATTTGGATTTTTCAAAAGATTTTATTTGACTTGAGGGAGGTGATTTAAATTTTTCTTCAAAAAGAACTCTCCCTTTCAAAATATTTTTTTATGGCAAGAGTTTTATTTGGATTCACCCAAGACTTGTTTTGGTCTTGGAGGTTCTTGCTTTTTATTTGGACTCAAACCAAATGCTTTTCATTTGGGAAAAATGACTTTGAAAATTTCTTTGAAAATACTCTATAGCTTTTGGAATAATCCTTTACCACTTTCAACAATTCTCTCTTGCCATGGCCTTAGTGCAAATCCACTCTCCTAACCCTTCCCTCATCTTTGGATCATGTTTTGCATCAAATCCAGCAAGTTGAACCTCCCCATATAATTATTTTTCCATTTAAATCTTATCAAAACAATTTCTGTCTTCTATTCTAGCCCTTGGAGATTTACAAAGGAGCTACCATTTATGCTTTGATTTTTGCCCCCAAACCATTTTCCCCTCCTAGTTCTTTGAACCCTCAACCAAGATCCATGAAGATCCACTGGTCTTCAGTTCAAAATTTTCAAACTATACTTGCCGCAAGTTTGGACCAGATTTGTCAAATTTGGTGAAATTCATTCAAATCCTTCTCCAAAAATTCTGGTAAAAATCAGGCAGCCTCTGGGTGCATTGAGAGGTCACCTCACCAAGTCCCAGCCCCAGGAAAATTTTTCTCCTTGCCATATCATTCTGTCGAACACCTACTGGACACTGTTACTGTCATTGTTCAGTTAAGTTCAGAAACAGTTTCAGTGCACTGTCGTTTTCTTCAGTGTTCGATCTCCATCTCGCCAGTGCCCCGATGTTGCCTTGCTCCCCGTCCTCTCCCCCTTGTTCCTGCGCCGCACGATCCCCTGGAGCCTTGCGGACGTCGGCGACGAGCAGAAGGAGGTGCGCCGCCCCGTGACCAACGCTAGCGGCGGCTTTACGGCCGCCAGAGAGAGGCGCGGCACAAACGGCGCCACCCAGCGCCGCCCAAGCCACCGGAGCTCGCCGCGTGGCCTTCCACTCCCCAGAACGCGCTGCCACTCTCGTCGTGAACCGCAGGGCGCGGAGCGCGCTCTCTGCCGCCGTCGTGCCCGTGCGGCCACCCCACCGTGGACCGGCGCCATTACGCCAAGACCAACCCAGTTTAGCAGTGGAACGGCACCAGTAACTCCCACTGATGCTGCCTGGCCACTCAAACCCCCTGCTCAACCACTGCCTCGCCGTAATCGCTCGCCGGAGCAACCCTGTTCACGGCCACCCCCTCGATCCGCCTATAAATAGAGGCCCCGAGCTTCAACTCGAACCCACACCACCTCTGCACTCCACCAAGACCCTGCCTAGCCACTGGAAGAGCCCCGAGGAGGTCTCCTTCCTCAACTCCGGCCGCCGCGACCCACCACGGGATCCAGCTCGATTCGCTCCCGTGCGTGCACCTCTGCCTCCCATTTCTTGCCAGTAGCTCTCTAGTGCATCCCTCCTTCTGACCCGCGCTTCAATTCGAGGTTTGCAGCTCACCACCGGAGTTCCCCACCATCACCCGAGCCGCCGTCCGCCGGAGAAAGTGTCGCCGTCGACGTGGTGCTCTCCGTCGGTCGAGTCCACCACCCACCGACGCGGAAGGACACGCTGAAGCTCTTGGTACCCTCCGATCTCCCTGACTCGCCGTGGTTCGACGCCGGCGTCCACCGCAGTCTTCGGGCGCCGGCGAGCTTTTTAAACCTGACATGTGGGACCCCCTGTCAGCCTCTCTTCTGTTTCCCCTCGCGAAGCGTTTTCTGTTGGCGCCTTCGGGCAAATACGTTTTCCCTTTGAGCTAGCGCGTTTCTTTCCGAAGCGTTTTTTGTTTTCTCAGTTTAAACCCTGGAACTTTTCTGTTTCATTACAGATGAGTCCCTGGACAGAAACCCTTATAACTTTTTAATAAAAAGTGATTTTTGAGTGATTCTTTTTCTGACAGTCTTAAATTTTGTCTAGTTTTTTATGGGATTTATTTGGAAATTTTTTGAAGAAGTTTTTATGCACGCGTTGGTTTTCACGTTAGTGCCCGTTTTCGTTATGCCGTAGGTTCCGGAAGAGGTGACGGAGCCGCGAACTTCGCCGAGCTAGACTCCGACTTCTCCGAACCAGGCAAGCATGTTTGAACCTTTGATATGATAGGTGTTTGCATGTTTGCGTATAAGTTCGTGCGTGGCATATGAGTGTCAGTGAGTACCTCGTTGCTTGTGAGGCAACTTCCCGCGTGTTCCAAAGTTGCGATGATCTCTGGTGAGAGATGGCCTAATCATGTGGTGACATGAAGGGTAGCAAGGTGGTACTGTTGTAGCATACCAGCCTTGCGTCATCCGACAAATTTCGACGTTAACGTGGACGGAGTCACGTTATCGTTCTTTTCCCTTCCGTGCTACCACATGTTTCTTTGCCAGGATACAGTTTAGTAAGTTGGTAACCTCTTTCCATGTACACACCAAACAGAGGGGCCGGGATGATGGTTCCATGGCCCTAGATTAAAGCCAGTCATCCGGTCAGGGGCATGGGTGTTTCCGATTGGGACCGAGAGGGGGGGCACCCCCTTAGAGCGCGCGTATAGAAATTTGATCCCATGCTACGCGAGGTTGTAGCCTCCCCGTCTCAAGGTTTTTCTTGAACGTTGCCGAGGGTGATCCCTGGCTTCGGAATGTTGAATGGGTGTGTACTAGTTAGACGTGTTCCTTCCAAAACACCGTAAACGGAACTAGTCCCCGTGACTACTGAAATCCGTTGGCTGTGGTTAAGTACAAACTCTGCAGAGTCAAATCCTTCCAAGTCATCGTATCCATGATCAAGTAGGGTGATCAGTATATCCATATCTATCCTCATGAAATTTTATCCCCGGTGAACAAGCTCAGGTGGTAACCCAGTTTAATTGTTATTCCTGCGGATGGACTAACTTCATATTTGTTTCGTACTTGTAATAATTTATGTTCTCGAGCTACTAAATTATTGAGCTACAATATAAGCCCTTTACGTGATGTCGCTCAGACGTCCGACTGTGGCATGTTTGCCTTTTACTCTCAATATAAGCCCTTTATGTGATGTCGCTTAGACGTCCGACTGTGGCATGTTTGTCTTTTATTTCTGTCATAAGCCCTTTATGTGGTGTCGCCCCGACGCCCGACTGCGGCATTATTATTCTTGCAGTTTCCTCTCGAGGAGTCTTTCAGACCCTCGTTTGGCACCAGTATTACTATTCTTGCAGTTTCCTCTCGAGGAGTCATTCAGACCCTCGTTTGGCACCCAGTATTTATTTTGGGATTTCGGGAGGACTACCGCCCGACTTCTCTGCTATTTTTTCCCATGCATTACTGTCTCTATGTCTGAACACACTTGTTATTCAGTTCTTATGCTTCATGTTTACACTTGTTATATCTTATGTCCGAACTGTCTTGCGAGTACTTTCATAGTACTCACCTGGCTTGTTGATTTGGCCAGATATTGACGAAGGCGATCTCTTGGATGAAGAGTTTGATAGCGAGTCCGACGCCTAGAGGAATCCCAGTCAGTCCTGTGCGATCCCGGATATTGGTCACTTGTATTATATACGCTTCCGCCACCCGCAATAAGTCTCCTCGAGCCTCACTCCGACGCTCGAAGAGCTGTAGTCTTCAGGAGTCATATCACCCGCTTCGCGGTGATATTTCCACCACCGTTATTATCGTGAGTTAGTAGTTATGCCACCCTATCCACCGTCTTGTTTTATTGGCGTGCATGTAATAAATTGTTGGCAGTCCCCGCTCAACCTTGTATTATATTCAGTACTCCTGGTATTTTTCTTCTGTGACCAAGATATTGTCTACTAGTGAGAAGGAATTCTTCTTTACTGGTCCGTAAAAGGGATCGGCCTCTCAATAATTATTTTATTGAAAAACCGATCGTGACAGAGCCCAATGCGTCGCACCCATGCGCGTACGTGTACGAGACAAATGTGCATCGCTCGGCCCCCGACCACCCACCGTAACTGGGAACTCCCCGATATTTTCCTCGCCCTTGCTTCTACCACGGTTTTTTTCCATCATGGACGGCCAGAAGAATGTCATGCAGCTGCGTCTCCGGCCCGCCCAGCACAAAAAGCCCATTTTCTGTCATGATTTTTTGTCATAGTAGTAGGAGCCCACCACATCTATGACTATACTGGGTTTTGTCACAATTATCGTCATAGAAGTGTCATAAGCATAATAGAAAAAAAATCGTCCGGCCCAGAATGTCATGGATGTGTCTTTTATTTGTAGTGTAATGATGGATTTTTGTTCCGTGCTAACTAGCCATGCATTCCTGCTAGCTCCATTCGTCTTTTGTTGTTGTAGGAGGTGAATGGAGGAGGATTAATGGGACACCTTGTCTTGAAGAAGAAGGACGACATACTTGCTACACATTTATTTTGGCCAAATATGAGACGGGATGTTGAGCATTTTGTTGCTCGCTGCACTACATGTCAAAAAGCTAAGTCACGACTCAATCCTCATGGTTTATATTTGCCTTTTCCTGTACCTAGTGTTCCATGGGAGGACATATCTATGGACTTTGTTTTAGCTTTACCTTGAACAAATAACATGAGGGATAGCATATTTGTTGTCATGGATAGATTTTCGAAAATGGCACATGTTATACCATGTCATAAAAGCGATGATGCTGCCAATGTTGTTGATTTGTTCCTTTGTGAAATTATTTGCTTGCATGGTGTGCCAAATACTATTGTTTCAGATCATGATACTAAATTTCTTAGCCACTTTTGGAGATGCTTGTGGGCTATGCTTTTAAGTACTACATGCCACCCCCAAACTGATGGACAAACTGAAGTAATCAATAGAACATTGTATACTATGCTTAGGGATGTTTTGAAGAGTAACCTTAAAATGCGGGAAGAATGCTTGCCTCATATTGAATTTTCTTATAACCATTCACTGCATTCTACTACTAGGATGTGCCCTTTTGAAATTGTGTATGGTTTCCTACATTGTGCACCATTGATTTGTTGCCTCTTCCATCTTCAAAGAAAGTTCATTTTGATGCTAAACTAGGTGTTGAATTGATCTTAAAAATGCATGAGTTAACTAAGGAAAACATTGAGCGTATGAATGCTAAATAAGCACTTGCTAGTGATAAAGGTAGAAAACATGTTGTCTTTGCACCTGGAGATCTTGGTTGGTTACATTTGCGCAAGGATATGTTTCCTGATTTGCGCAATTTAAAGCTAATGCCACATGATGATGGTCCTTAAAAGGTCTTAGAGAAAATAAATGATAATGCATATAAACTTGAGTTGCCTACAGATTTTGGGGTTAGTCCCACTTTTAACATTGCAGATTTGAAGCCTTATTTGGGTGATGAAGATTAGCTTCATTGAGGACGATTTCATTTCAAGAAGGGGAGGATGATGAGGACATCAATACCATAGTTACACCCACATCCCCCGCTACTATACATATTGGACCAATTACTAGAGCTCGCGCATGCCAATTCAATTATCAGGTACTTTCATTTCTTGGGAATAATTCTAACGTTCATGAGAATATGATGATGCCTAAAATAGATACATTTGTGTTGATTACTAATGAAAGGCCTAGCATGGACAAGAGGGATGAACACTGGAGTAGGATCAATCATGTACGTGAAGGCGCACGTGAATGCAACCAGAACATCGTATCTAATGGAGTTTTAAGCACTTTGAAGCCCCCATGAGGACATACGAGGACATGGAAGACATATACAAGACGCCCTTTCATAAATTTTGTCCATAGCTTATTATAGGTATTGCACCACCTTATTTTGGGTCAGGCCCATGTAATTTTGAAATACTGCTTCATAGGTTGGTTTTAGATTCAGTATTGTAGGAGAAACAACTTAGGAGGTGTTTTAGTCCCACCTTACCAAGGGTGGATGAAATCCCCTCCCTTTCCCCCTATAAATATAGCCCTTAAGGCACCATTTAGACTTGGGTTTTGTTTAGATTAAAGTTCACCATAGCTGCAACTCGCGTCCTTCGTTTGTGTTCAATGACCAGACCAAGACGTCATAGAACCCCACTTGCATAATAAAGCTTTCCTCTTATATTAGCAATACCCAGATTGCAATCTTAGTTTCTTGCTTGTTCTTTGTTTGCCTGCAGGAAATAAACCCTCGTGGTCATGTTGATCATGCTCCGACATGGTCAATAACCTCTCAGAGTTGGTTTAGCGATTCCTAAGGCGCGACATCTTCACACGTTCGTAGTCGGATCCTCAAAGTCGACTTCGAACAAAATGATAGCCACCATCTCATCGAAAGGCAGGACACCTTTGCTTCTATCAGGTGGTAGAGGGGTCATGTATTTAGAAACTAAAACGTGATCCTTGCAAATCGACACAAGTGGTACAGCAGTCGAATCCTCACAAAACTCTCTCAAATCAGATTTGGTGGCTACACTGGTACAGCAAGGTGCTATACAAATGGTTTGTAACCCTTTTCGCAATGGCATTTTAAACCATCGCCTAGTGAGTGTGGGCGACAGGGGGGTCCTTCCCACATGACCCAGAAACCATCGGGGATAGGGAGTAGGAATGCATACGTTTTCCAGAACAAAGCGGATGCGATGCCCGCACCTATCCCAAACGTGATTCTTCACACAACTGTTTGGGATATATCTAATATCCCAAATGCTCCGTCCTTGTTACTCATGTGTGCTGGCATTACCATCACAGTCGGTATTCTGCGGTGCTACATTAAAGATGCGCGGCCCATCACAAACAGTTCACGATTATAGAATGTGTATGATAAGTAGACAATCACACACATTCACTTTTCCCAAACCGTATGCGTAACTAATTAAGAAGATTAGCTAATCATCATACGAGTGTCGAATAGGATTACGAAATGTCGGACCGTCGTAATAGTATTGTACATGATAACTATCGCACACGCTATTCTGTGGTGCAACATTTACGATGCGTACCACATGAGAAACAGTTCACGATGGTAAATCATGTACGATAAGGCAACTATCACAAATAGTTAGTTTGCTCGCACCGTTTGTGACATTGTCTGACATCACACACGCTTTTCAAATGGCAACTGCATGCATGCTCGCACATGTTTCCTCTACGTGAACCGTGTCGGATTATGGTGTATATCACACACGTTTGTGTTTTACCGACCGTGTGCGCCGTAACGACTTGTAGAGCATAATTTCACCCTAATTTAATTGCTACTATTTAAAATTGTACCAAATTTGAATTTGAAAGTATGATATAGCTTTATTTATATCCATCAGGTTCAAACGACCAATGCATTATTTGATTCACAGGTACATATGTTCGACAATTACAGAAGCACCAAATAAAGAATGATGAACCATAGTTGTATACTTGTACTATTAAAGACAGTAAAGAAAGAGGCAAAATACATTCTGGTTCCTGATCAAGGGAAGCGAAATGCCCATATTGTGCCCTCCTCCATGCAGAAGGCATGCACGACTCTAGTCCAACCCCTTGTGATGGCCGACCGCCCATCCTTTACTGTCTTCATGAAAACATCTATATTGTCATCGTGTTTTGTTAGAAATACTTTAACCGTTGCATGCCCACCAACCATGTAGTTTGAGAGGTAATCTTGAGTAAACTGCTCTGGGAACCACGGCAAAGGAAAAAGATTCAGATATTGTCATCTAACACAACTCATTATGGGAAGTAAAAAGAAGGATGCAGAGTTCTTACCATCCTGCACTTCGCTGTTGTCTTGGATAAAGTGTAAACAAATAGTTTAGTTGCCATCTTTTGACCCATTTTACTAACAATCTTTATCATCTTGCTCACTTGATGATGGTTCATCAATATCTCATTACCCCATACGTAGAAAGGGTTGAAGCGCGGATCCTTATTAATGGCATATGTACCTAAAAGCACCGAGTTAATATTAGATGCTAAACAACAATTGCACAATGATGTAGTACAACACTACCTCCGTCTCATTATATAATATCTTATAACATCCAATATACTCACATATTGGATGAATTAACATCTTATATTATGGGCCAGTGGGTGTTTATTGCATTTTTACAAATTATCGGCTGATTAACTATTGTTGTGTTGTTGTTGCTGCTGCTCTTCTACGTATATCTAGACATCATCGAAACATTAAGGTAACACTCTTCCTTGTTGATATGTAGCGTAGGATTGCATATTTAGACATTCAGTACAGTGCATGTTGCTATGTAGCCTCAAATATATTAGATATGGCCCTAGTTAACCTACCGATAATTGGGTTACAGATATATTCAGTTAAAAGTCCGGTTCACCAATTAGTCCCTTATCATCCCCGGCCTATATTGTACCAGCTATCAATATCCTAAAGAGTGCGTATATATAAGCCATGGGATGAAACTAACCTTGATGGAAAACAGCAGTCGTTCACAAAATTGTCCTGTGTAAGTACATCAAGAGGCATGTTAAGCACAATAGGCTAAACATCAACCAAATATATCCATGGCAGACAAAATAATCTCCAGACGATAGCTTTTGTGTGCAGGTTTAAGCATGCTAGTCAAGCAAAACAAGGAGTGGAGAGGTGTGTTAACTACAACAGGCCTAACGTTTAACAACAAGCAAATATAGTCATTCAAACTGGTATTATGCTGGTCTAAGTACACTGGTTATTGTCAAAATAAATATGGAAAGGCGTGTTAACTACAACATGCATGACAGCAACCAAATGTAGTCATTCATAGTGGTATTGTTCAAACTGGTATTGATGAAATTGAACTGCACAATTCATACTTGAACATATAGAACATTACGTTGTGAATAACTTGAATAAACAAGGCATACTACGAACAACCAAAAGATAGCATTTGAAGCTGGACATATGCTAAGTACAAACAACCAAAAAACTTTAAAAGAGGCATATGCCAGCTATAACAGGCTTGACAACAAGCAAATATATGCATTCCTATCGGTATGTTTAAAATTGATATTGATGAAAATGTACTACATAGTAAATAGTTGCACATATATAGCATCACATTGTGAACAACTGAAATAAACAAGGCATACTGCAAACAACCAAATATAGCAATTAAAACTAGACATATTTTCACTACACTACAAAAGGGACTCGACAAAACAAATCATGGGTTCCCCCCTATGAAGAGGCACGACGAAACAAATCATGGGTTTTCTCACTTGTCATAGATGGGCTCGTTCCCATGGGAAGAGCACGGACCCTGGGTGCGCTCCATGTTGTCGCACATGGGCTCCTTTCCCTTGGAAGAGCACGGTTGTAGGGTGCCATCCCTGATGTCGCGGATGGGCTCTTTCCCCTTGGAAGAGCCAGAGAGGGTGCCCTCCTCGTGGTCGCCGTCGATGAGGTCTGACTTGGTAGCTGTGGATCCCAAGCCAGCGTCGCAGAATGTGTCCTTCATAAATGACAAAAGGGGCTCGATGGCAATGTAGGATGGCAAATTCTTGATAGTGAGCCAGAGGAGATCATCGGCGGGGCCATGGATTAGATAGAATGCAGTTAAACCCGAGGGGTTGGGGGTGGGCCACTTAACCTGTGATATAGCCCGCGTCAGGCCATCGTTGTCGACGACCTCGATGTCATAGTCGGCGTCCACGACAAACCCGCATACTCTAGCTCGCTGATTGAGAGCCTACGGCCAGTAATGGTCATCAGCTTCCTCGGCGGCCACCTCAGTGACATCAGACGAAGAGGCTGCGATACACCTCTTTTGGGCCAGTCGCTCCTCGAGCTCCACAGGAAGTGTAGCCGGTCTTAGGCTGCGACGCCCTGGAGTGGGGGATGGGGATCTGTGGGAAAGGGGGCATTTGGCAGGTGTCATCTACAAAACTCCGGGCGGCTAGGGTATGGAGATCGTTGAGTAAGCTGCACGGGCTAACCAGCAGATGTGACAATGGAGGCCTTGTGGGGGCGTCGATGACCTTGCTAGGGTTTTGAGCGAGGGAGGGTTGTGGTGGGGGTGTGCGCGCGCGCACGCGCGCTCGAGGAGTTCTGGGGTGTGCGTGGCGGGGGTGTTTGAGGAAATGACGGGGCTACTAAAAATTTTACTACGCGGGAGTAAAATGTCGGGGCTATTGAAAATTTGGATGATGCATCGCACACCGTCACGAGATAACAACCATGTGTTATCAAACAGAAAGCCCTCGAGTCCGGCAGAAATTTTCAAGGGATGCAGGCGGGAGTGGGAACAACAAACATCACACACGCTCGAAACATAATAACCATCTGTTACAAAAAAAACCTACAGGCGGGTAGATATTTTTGAGATTGCGAGGGAAGCTTCATGGAGCCCAATGTACAGTGCTGATGTGAGTGACAGGGGCACCAGCATGTCACACAGGTAGTGTGAGTGAACCGTGTCTGTTGCGCCATCCGACTTGTCTAATGTTTATAAATTGGCGAAAACAACGCGAGAAAGGGTCAAAACATGAACAAACTTTCATGTGGACCAAAACTATGAATGAAAATGGTGGTTTGACGTTCAAATACCAAATGCACAACTTCGATGTGGCACCTGTCTAACAAAGCGCACAGTATTCCCCCCTCGTGCCGGTAGGAGGGGAATCCTAGCTATGAACTCATGCCCCCAAATCGCTAGGTCTAACATATGAGCCTACCGTAACACTAAACCTATGGGAGTCCATCATGGTCAAACCACGCCCCCCTTTCATTTCCAGTGAAAGGTTGATCGTGTGCGGGCCCAGAAATGTGCGCTTCTAGCGCTGGATGGGGTGAGTCCACATATGAACCACCTACGGATATCCCAACTATATGTATGAAAAAGGTGATGTGATATTTAAATACCCAATTCATAACTTTGATGCGGCACATGCCTCGCTAATTAACCGGGCATCGCCAACCCCACGGAGGTTCACCTATCAAAGTGCGAAGTAGCAGTCCCCCCCTTCAATCACACACACACACACTTTAGTCGGCGGGAGAGGGAATATCACCAAGATGTATCGTAAAACGGACCAAGAAGAATCCACCTTGGTCATACAACCTCTCTCTTGTTGTTGGTTAAAGTGATGGACGTCCACTCGACCCCAGAGATGGGCTAGCTCACCAATAATGACGCAAGTAGCTAGTGCCCGAAGACAACCACTGCCTGCATGTGGCCCAAACATATGTATGGATCAGTGTTGCTGTTTGAATACCTAATGGAACAAAACTTTGATGTGGCACCATGCTTTGGAACCAGAAATCCCCACATAGAGCGAGGGTTAGTTGACGACGCATTGTATATATGTATGTCACACCACACTTCGAGCCGATGAAGGGGATTCATTTGCATGCATATGTACGTATGCGCTCAAACTTAGGTCTGGAATCTCACCATGACCTATTACGATAACACGATCCAAAGAAGAAGAATCCACCATGCATGGTAACCTATCTGTCGGTCAAAGTGATCATGGATTTCCACACGGGCCCACGAATATATAGGCCTGCCGCCGATAACCACATGAGGGACAGTACTGTTCGAAGACAACCACTTCATGCATATGTATGTATGGAGGTGATGCGTGCATGCTGTTTGAATACCATGCACAACATTGATGTGTCGCGTTGCGTCAAAAATCATACAGTTCCCAGACAGAGATCGGATTATGACATGTCGTGGTGCACTGCCCCTCCACCCGCTGCCACTTTGGCTCGGTGGGAGGGATTCATGCCTACACATGCATGTGCTCAAACTATATCATGTCATCCCAAAGCATGACCTATATACCGTAATATAATCCAAAAAATAATCCCCTCCTGAGTCAAAATAACCTCTCTCGTTGTCGATCAAAGTAGTGATGGACCAAGCGGGCCCACAGATGGAAAGCATCGATATCGCTGGTAACCGCATGAATGGGTGCCGGAGGACAACCGCCATTGCTTTGCATGTGGGCCAAACATAACTATGGAGGTGTCTGTGGTTGTGATGTTTGAATACCCAAACTGCACATGCCTCGAAACCCGTAAAGTCCCCACACAGAGCGAGGTTCTTGAAGTGTAGTATATATGCTGGTCCTCTTCCCCCTCCTTGACGCATACTATATGCTCCTACCATAATACAAACCAAAAAGAACCCTCCTTGATGGTGAAATTAATTAACCTCTCCTGATGTAGGTCAAAGTGATGCATGCATATGGAGGACGACCTCGCAGGCCCACGGATGGAAGCGTCACACGTGATTGTCCTAGGATAACCAACGCCTGCACATGCATGTGGCCCAAAGAGGTGCCGTGTGATGTTTGAATAGCCAATGCACAACTTTGATGTGGCATATATATATATATATATAGCAGGTCTATGCTATCTTTATATTATAAAAAGGGACAAAAAACAAAGAGTTACACTGTACAAAAGGCTTGAGATAAGCCAAAAGAACAAAAAAAAGAAAAGGGAAAAAACAGGGAAAAAACTAGCTATTACAATTACAACACAAGATTATCAAGCCAAGAACAGTAGGCAGCAGCATAGCTCTTCTTAATTCTAAATTTGAGTAGGTTTAGCTCCTCCAAGAAGATAGCTTTCCATCTGTGAATGCTAGGATTAATTGTTTGGAAAATCAAGTTGTTCCTTGAGATCCAGAAAGCCCAAGAAGCAAGGATAATTATTTCCATGAAAAATGGCACATGAAGTTTCTGCTTGAGATCAAGAAAAGCTTCCATAACTGAAACATTTGCCTGTCTTGAAGGGCATATCATGTCCCAACACTGGGCTGCAAAAGGACAGGTCCAGAAAAGATGTTGGAGAGTTTCCTCCTGTGGGCAATTGTTGACAGCACTATATAGCCGGTCTATTCTGCTAATATTAGCAGAATAGTTATTCTGATAACACTTCCGCACTGCACGCTCAACAGAAGCGAACTACATTGTCTTTACGTCATGCACTGCAATGCTTCACGGGTGAACTGCTTCATTTTCTGGTGGTCCGCCCGCGTTTTCTGTGTGCAATCGGGTGTTGCGGGATGATTTAGTTTGTCTCTGCATCTCATTTGACCTTTATTCTTTCTAATTTACAGGAAAAACTACTAGAGTGCTTGCAAATCGAGCGATTTTGGCAAACGAGCTTTCTCTGTTCTTTGGTGTTCGCGTCGGATGCGATTTTTTTGTACTCGGATCTTGTTTGTTAGTAGGAATTCTTTGATTGCGTTTGTTTTAATTTGTCCGTTCACTCTACAATTTGTTAATTTTTAGGAGTTAGTTTTCAATTCCTGTGAATTTGATTGTGTGGGCGGGTGAGCTTCGTCCGCTCCTCTGTTCTTGTTGATTTTTTGGATTTTGTGCGTCCATGCGTGTTTGAATCTTGTAATTACTGTTGCTATAGGTTTGAATTCATTGTATTGCGGGTATAATCATCATTTTTGAATTGCAATTTATAAATGGAAGCTAATGTTATTCGTCCAGTTGTCGTGTCTTCCATGTAAATTTTTACGGGTGTATTTTTTAATAGTTTAGTGGTTGGACAATTTTTAGGCGAGTTATGGAAGTGTGAGTGAATTGACACCTTTGTTAGTCTACCACATGTCTGGATTTCTATTGCTTTAATTTTATTTGTTGTAGTTGTGGCATACATTGTAGTACACTACATTTTCGTTAGTAGTGTACTTCCTTGTAGCTGCATTACAATGGTTATGGCAGCTTATGAGATTTCTCTTTTCTTAAACAGCATTATGTGTTCTAGAGGACTGCATAATATGCACTTTCGTACTACATTAGCAGTATGGTTAATGTTCTATTCTACTATTAGAATAGGTGGTCAATTATATGCTTGTGTTAGCTGAATAGTTATTATAACAATTTTTTTGAACTGCATACTATGAGAATTCTTTTGAACATCATATGTTAACTGCAAAGTTTCGACCATTCGCATTTCATTGTTACTGTTCAGAGGACTACTTTTTTTAATATTTTGGGACCACACTATGTGTTTGAGAGAATTGCATTACTGCCATCAGCAACTTGTCTAAAGAGGGCGATAAAATGATGCAGTTGAGGTTGTATACTTTAAATAGGCATCATTCAAAGTGTGTGATGGACATAATTTTAAAAGCATGCAGCATAAGCAAAGCATTAGAAATATGCCACTGATGGCTTGCTTCATATTAGACAGCCTAGAGTGCAAATATTGTAAACTTGAGGGAGTCTTCTTCTTTGTAGAAAAACACCATGGCCATTTCTCTGACCTCAAAGCCATTCTGGGAGACAAAATCTTTCCAACCAGTAGTTATGTTGATGCAGTCTTCAGGGTCAATGTGGTAGTCAGCTTGCATGTCTGCATACCCATTCTTGTGTTGTGTCTCCAAAGTAACCTTCCCTGAACTCGGAGCAGGAAATTTTATTGTGGATGGCAGTTTCTGCATTTTGGAATGGGTGGAAAAATAATTTTATAAGTAAACAGCAAATGTTTTTCTTTATACTTAGGATGATCTGTTTATGTTGACTTAAATACTTACACATATATGACTGCTATTTTCTAAAGTAGTTGTAATGTATGAACAAACATATATACGGAATTGACCTCTAGTTTTACTAGGATATATATTATACTGCAACATGCTTGTAATGCAAGGTCAGTTACAGTGTACTTCACCAGCATGTTAAGAGAACTGCAATGCTGATCTACTGACCCTCTTTTTTGTTCGTGTGTAGGGGTTATGATCTAACTAGTGTCGATACCTGGTGTCGTACTGAAGAAAAATAGGTGGAAGCATCTAGTCTTAATAGCTAACAAATCTAAACAACAATACAAAATCTGTTTTGTATTTTGTTGACACTACTGAACAAATTGATTGAACTATATATTCAGATGTGGATTTGAAGCCTAGATTATGTCAAAAATTGTGAGGGGAAAAACCCAAGTTTCCTGCAGATCTGCGGTTGTGAGGCGATGAAGAAATGGCGCCCGAAACCCCCTATTGGGTATCACCAGGCACCTGAGCATGCTGCACCACTCGGTGTTGGTGAGCTCTAGACCTTCTGCGTACACGCATGTGTCCGCTACCGGCGCCATCCTTGCCAAACACCCGCACTTACAGTCCATGGCAGGTTCAGTGGAATTTCAGAGAAGAGCTGGGGATGGGATGAACCCTAGATCTATGATTTGAAGAAAAAGAGCAACGGGGGGAGGAGTTGTGTTAGTCTGGAGCACGAATGTATACGTTTTTATGCAACCAATTGAGCAACGGAAGTAATAAATGTTGTGGTTGGTGTTAGGTGGTGGATTGGTTATGATTCAGTGTACGCGAATGCATTTGAGAAGCAACAGGACTGCTTAGTTGAAAATAGCGAACTGCATTGTCATATGACGACGAACTGCGGAACGCGTGGTTGGGCTTGTGTTTGTGGAGTGGTATGTGGGATTTTTTAAATTTCAGTGGCCTCTCTTTTGTTTGTTGGGCCTGTGTTCGAGGAGTGAAGACGCATTGGGCCCAAGTCAGCCTGTGAGCATGGCTGGTTCCCGGTGCGTTGTGTGTGCGGCCTAATGTTTAGTCCCACCTCGCCCGCGAAAGGCACGGCCGACCTATTTAGAAGTGTTGGCGAGGCAGCCGTATCGAACTCCTCTGGTTACTTATTTGGGCGCTTTTACACGGCGCTCTTTGCTCTATGCTCTCTAACCTGTGGGCCCATGTGTGCCCAGCCCCATGCATCGTGGCTTAGAATGACTCGCTTACTGGGGGCGTAGATCCACTACGAGACTAGCTGGGGCCGGTTGCACCTGGGTGGTCAATTTTTTTAAATATTTTCTCTCATGTATTTTTTCCAATGTAGGGGCGTACACTGCTTAGTAAATCATCCGTGCACTGCATTGATCAGGGTTCTGTACTGCATGTGCACGCATTCCGTACTACATGTACATTTCCATTTTGTTTTCATGTTTTTTCTCTTATGTATTATTTTTTCAAATGTAGGGGCGTGCACTGCTTAGTAAATCATCTGTGCACTGCATTGATCAAGGTTCCATACTGCATGTGCACGCATTCCATACTACATGTATAGTTCTCATTTTTGTTTTCGTGTTTTTGCTCTTATGTATTCTTTTTTCAAATGTAGGGGCGTGCACTGCTTTGTTGGGTATGTGTAAACTTCATTCGACAGAGTCTGTACTGCATTTGTACACATTTTGCACTGCATGCGTCCTATTTGCACACTGCATCTTATTTCGTTTTGTGCACTGCTCGAATCTAATGATACATAAGCAAACAACAGAAAACAAATTATCACAAGCATTCTGTACGACAAGTTCATCATCAGCAAACTAAGTTCAACAGAAAGCAATCTAACATAATCAAAGTTCATCATTACAAGCGATTCTGCATGACAAGCAAACTAAGTTCAGCAAAAGAAAATGATCACAAGAAAACTAACGATACATAAGCAAACAACAAAAAGCAAATTTGATGATAATTATAAAACGACGCTAGCATTGTTGGCTCTTGGCCGGCACCATCTTCTTCTTCACCAGTTAGCGTCTCCCCATCCCCAGCTGCTCCTGGCGCGCTTCTTGGGGGGCTCCTCCTACTCCAGCTTTGCACGGCGAAGCCCGTCCTGGGTGAGGGTGATGGGGTTCCATATCTGGTAAGCTGCGTAGGCGTCCTTTGCCGCGTACTCGATGTGCCTCATGGACAGAGGCAGGGTGGCCCTGCGCTTGTGTTCGTCGTCGGTGATCTTCTTCTTCCTGTTGTTGTAGTAGTCGTCGATGAGCATGTCGGAGATGTCTCCGAGGGAGTCCAACTCCTTGGTTGCCTCGGGCACCCTCCACTCCTTCTGGATGTCGACGAAGTTGGCGACCTCCAAATTGACGCGCTCTAGCCTGGTTTTGTCGCCATCGATGGAGAAGCCTACAAAGGTGTGCCTAGGGTCGGCGAGGAAGTTGTCGAAGATGGTGCACCTTTCAGCGGCGCTCAGTTGGAAGAGCAGCACCGGCTGAGTCTTGCCAATGGAGAGTTGGCAGAGGGTGGGTTTCTGCGTCGCTTCAGGCTCGTTGTTGTACTCGAGATCAATGTCGATGATCTTGTGGCGCTGGAGGCTGAGGTGGCGCTCGTACTGCGCGAGGGAGATCGCCATCTGCTTCTTGTCGTTGGTGTGGATGACGTGCAACTTGGTGTTGCCGTGGTCCTCCACGCCCTTGTACTCGTCGGTGAACGCCATCGCCGGTAGTAGGGCTTGGTGTTTTCTGTGGAGATCCATGTTATGGAGCGATTTGGTGGCAGTGCAATGGATACTTGTGTTGTTGTGGATGAGAAGGCCTTTGGCAGGGGTCTCGATTTAAGGGGAGGGCGGGGGGTGGGATGGCCGCATCGGATGAACTGCACGATCTCGCTGACGATGCGGTTGTGCAGATCGTGGGTTGGTGTTGTGTCTGTGATCGTGGGCTTGTGGCGATGGAACCGCTCGGATTGGGTGGTTGTATGCGAACGTGGTTTTTTTTAACGTGGTTTTATTTTATTTTTGATCAGTAAATTTTTTTAACCACCACTTTCTGTGCGAACGGGCATTTGTCATGTTTATATGTATCCTGCGTGTTAACGGAACTGCATTGGTTATCGCTGTGCACTTCATCGTCTACAAAAGAGAACTGCATTTTGTCTACAGGTGTGTACTTCACCATTTTTTGCGTATCCTTGCTGCAGCCTCCGAAAAAAGTACAATGTATTCCGCAATTTTACGAGTTTTTTGCTGTCTTCAAGACCGTGTATTTATTCATGTAGGTAATCCAGAACTGGATTGCTATACCATACCGCTTCGTGTAACCAAATGCACTACAATTTTTTAAAGCTGCATACTGCATCTGTTTTTGCGTGTACTTACTGCAGTCCCTGGTACGGGAGGGGTAGGGGGTTGGGGGCCCCCCTTTTTTTGTTCTTGTGGCACTTATTTGAAGGTATACTTTTTTTTGGATGCGTTTTCCTAACACGCACGTTGTTTTCTATTTTAACTTGTTTTACGAGCTGCATCTATTTTATTTTGTTTTACCATCTGAACTTCATTGTTCTTCATAGAGAACTGCATCATGTGCGTTTTGATGTAGTCTGTCTTATTTTAGCCGGGCCATTTTTGGGCCGGCCCATTTTATGTGACCCTTTTCCACACGCGGGCCTCCTACTTGTCCCTCCCAGGCAACCCCACCGCTCCGCTGACAGGGAGAGAGACCGAGAACAATCCCCTCTCCTCTCTTGCAGTTTCTCCCGAGGCATCTCTCCCTCAAGCAAAACCGCCGTCGCCCGAGGAACCACCGCCCTCAAGAGAGTCCTTATTCCTGCATTCCGCGTCACCGTCCGCTCCACGAGTCCTTCCCGCTGCGCTTCGGCGGCCCTTTCCTCTCTGTTCTCGTTGCCGCCCCTCCCCCCCACCCCCCGCCCGCCGCCGCCGGCGTTCATCCCCTTTTTTATGGTATGTTCCACTTGGCCTCGGTCCTGATCGTCCCCTCGTCTAGTTTTGTGATTCTCGTAGTTGTTGTTGCTGTTTTTGCTTGTGTAATTTTTCGGTAGGCAGGCGATTTTACGGTTAGAATCACGTTTGACGTGATTGGTTAAGGTTATGAGGTTGATTTGTAATAAGTACTTTTGCGTGTCGAACGCTTCATCTTTTTGATGTGTTTTGTAATAAGTACTTTTGTGATCTGAACCTCTTCAGTTATTATTCTGAACTTCGTGATGCCAGTGAGCTAACTGCATTTTTTACATGGTCTTTGGATCAAAATGTGTCAATGTTTACTCTAGACTGCTATATATATGGTATACTCTATACACCATTCCTCTTTACATGGTTTAGTTGAAGAACTCATAGTCAGCGGGAAATTTATGTTTACACAAAATTTAAACTAATACATAAGTCGTACAAATAAGCAAACTGCTATGTATATGATTAATTTATTGAAGTTCTTCTATTTGGTCGTTAACCTGTTGCTTCTCCACGGTGACTGCAGCGTGTCTAATGTCACACTTTCTTTTGTTTTCCATGGCGGTGTTCCTGGTTCTTGTCTGTGCACCGTTGTGTTTGTAGCCCCTCACGTGCTGGTTGATGGCGGCTTTTGTTTTTCAGCGTTGTGAACTGCATCCTTGTTTGCTCCCCGTGTGTTGGTTGATTGCGGCTTTCGTTTTCCAGTGTTGTGAATTGCATCCTTCTTTGCTCCCCGCGTGCTGTTGATTGCGGCTTTTGTTTTTTAGTGCTGTGAACTGCATCCTTCTTTGCTCCCCGCGTGCTGGTTGATGGCGGCTTTCATTTTCCAGCGCTGTGAACTGCATCCTTTCGTGGTCCTACCTTGTTCTTTTGAAAGTGGTGTCGTTCTAGGTTGTTTCTCTACAGCAACATTCCCTTGTGGTGGTACTGTTGGAATTGTTTCTTCATGTTCTTCGTCCTCTTCACTCTCTTCTTCCTCTTCCTCCTCTTCATCATCTGTTTCTTAATAAGCCACTCCTTCTTCAGTTTCTTCATGTTCTTCGTCCTCTTCACTCTCTTCTTCTTCCTCCTCTTCTTCATCTGCTTCTTCATAAGCCATTTCTTCTTTAGTTGTGTCACCATCTTCTTCTTTGATTTCATCTTCTTCGTCTTCCTCATTTTCTGATCTTGTTATTTTGGGCAGGTTCTTGAATTGTGTATCTTCCACTTCTTGCAGATGCTACAACGTCTCGGTTTCGTCCATTTCTTAGTGTTGTGAGTGGAATTTCTGTTTGGTTGTGCATCGCCATGTCCTCGTTTTTCTTGTTCATGTCTTTTTGTACATGTCCTGGAATTGTGGCCACTCATTTCATTACATGTCTTGCACCTTCTTATTCCCAGTGGGTGACCATCACTGTCCAGCTCAGGCTGTGGCTTACTGTTTTTGTCATCATTTTTCTCCTTGCATGCAACCTTTTTCTGGGTTGCGTCGCCCCCTTTCTTCCTTCCTCTTGTGTTTGAAACAGGAGGTAGAAGAATTGTTTATTTTTTGATAGCACCAGTTGCGTTGTGTTCGGTATTTTCTACTTGCTCGGCATTATTGTCATGCTGGGATTTCTCTGCTTGCTTTAGTTTTGCTTCTTCTTCTTCTTCTTTGTTGAGCACATCAACTTCCTCGATCAGTGCCCTCATACCAGACAATGCCCTGTGGCACCTAGCATCGAACCTTGTCGCTCTGTTTGCAAGGTCCATCGCTGTTTCTGTCAGCAATTTTCTACGGCAAAAAAGCGAGCTTCCATCTCGTGCTGTTTGTTCATAGTCTCTCCTATCAAACGTTGCATTTGATCTTGCATTACGGGTGCATCTTATCATGATGTACACCTCAGGAATTTTGAGTACTCTCAAATGAGAAAGCATGCATAACACATGGACGCAAAAGAGCCCTGCAGACAACACATGATTTCTTTGTTTTGTAAGTGAACTGCATGAAATTAATAAACACATATTTTTTCGTTATTTGTTCATTTTAAAGAAGTGAACTTCATTTGGTTTTGTGAATTACTCATGCATGTGGACTTTTAAAGTTCAGTAAGTGAGCTTTCGTGCATGACTATTAGAAACTAGAATTTTTTTGCTAGGAGTCGCACCTGTGTGTGTCCAGAGTTTGCACTGACATTCGTAGACACCTTTCTTTTCATCGGCGACCACTTGGAAATTATGCCTTGCCCAGTCAAATGCATCCGATCTGTTGTAGTGGTGTACAAGATATTTTGTCCGGTTCTCAGGGCACCATTCTGCTCTGAATGCAGTGCTACGGTAGAGTGTTTCTTTGAAATCTGCAAACACTGCCCTTGTATACACTTTTGATAGCTGAACTTCGAACCCAAATTGGGTTGTTGTCTTTACCTCTGACTGCATGATCAGAAATGCACTGTTACAAACCAGAGAAATGAAAAAAAATGTTTGTTTTTGTAGTTATATTTTAGCAGTTTTCGATTGACATTTTGTTTACCTCATTTGCTACTGTCTCTACGTGCTCGATTGCCTTCCTGGTCTGAATGCACTTGTCCACCTGCTGCGCAAACAGATGGAGATCATGCTTCTCTTTGACAAAGTTTTTCTTCAGTATGCGGTTCATGCTCTCGCTTCTCTGCGTGGAAGTCATCCGAGCATAGAAAATTTCCTTGTAGTAAGCCGAGATCCACTCATGCCTGTCATCCCACAGCGAATTCATCACTTCGTCGTTTTGCAAGTTGTATCTCTGAATGAGGTCCTTCCATGCTCGTTCAAATTCTGACGGCATTAGTGGGTGGTTCAGCACCGCATTCAGGTCATCCTTGAGTTTCTCATGCGCCCTATACAGCAAGGTGAGGTGCTCTTTGTACTTCTTCATGATAAGCCACCGACACAACTTATGCAGTGTATGTGGGAGGATAGTTTTTAATGCTGCCTTCATCGAAGAACACTGGTCTGAGAAGGCACAAATAGTGTTTTTATTAGGTTGTTTGTGTGTGTGTGTGTAAGATAGATGGAAGAAATATAAGTGTACCAAACAAACGTAAGTATGCAGGGTTTTTTTTTGTAGCTGTGAGCATGCAGATTGGTGGCTTGTTGTTCATACACCTCAGAAATGTTTTGAAAACCCACTCGAATGATCATATTGTTTCATCTCGCATGAGGTCAACAACAAATATGGTGCTCTGTAGATGATGGTTCACTCCCACGAAGACTCCCTGCGGCATGTGGAATTTGTTAGTTTTATACGTCGTGTCAAATGTAACTCTCCAAAATCTTCATACAATCCTTTGCAACTTGCGTTGGCCCAAAAGACGTTTCTTACATGGTTATCTGCATCAACGTCATAATCATAGAAGAACTCTGGGTTTTATCTTCTGCATCTTCTCGAAGAAATCCAGAAGTTTCTTAACGTCATCTTGGGACTCTTCTCTGGCAAACTTTTGTTTCCTGCATTTTCAAACGCAATGCAAACTCATCTCATCAAACAGGAAATAATCACCGACAGAATGCTCAAGTGATATGCTCTGTGATGTGCTTACTTGTTTACCCAGTCGCGGCTAGTATGTCCCATGTACTGCAGACCACCGGACATACGTGACAGCGTTGACATCATCTGAGTGTGTGTGTGGTTGTCCAGTCGCATGTCTTTCACTAACTGGTCTATCAAAGGATCGTCTTTTTTGTGCGATCACATGTGCAAAAGCATCCCGGGGCTTTCCAGCATCTTGTGATTGTGGTTGAGTTCAACCATTTCTATAAAAAAATTGCCATCCTTGCTCTTTTTGACTCTAATCTTTGCCTTGCAGTCAATCCTTTTTTATGTCTTCTGACGTTTCCGGTGATAATCTGACACAGTCTGCTTGTGGGTCCCTTCTCTTGAGCAGACAATGTAGGCATTTGTCCTGTGTTTTGCCCTCTTGCATAATTGTTGTAGAAGTCCCATGCCTTGTCGTATTTGGTGAACTTCATTCCAGTGGCAGGTATGAGGTTCAGCGGCATGTTTTTATCCTGCATTAAGTGCAGTGCTCTATGAGATAATTTGTTCTGTTCTGTTTTTTAAATACGAGGAGTGCATACGAGTTTAATAAAGCATTGCAATGTTCCTAAGTTTTCAGAAGAATCCAATGTATTAGATGCTAGGTCAAACCTCACAAGAAATATCAGTGTGCACTGCAATGTTATCTGAATGGACTGCAACTATTATTATTATTTTCAGAACATAAAGTTACATGTGTGTAAAGTCTTTCACCCGATGGTGTTTGCAGCTCGCCGAGTTGTATTGGACATGGCGGGGTTATAGCAGATCTATGTAGTTGAGGATCTCGCGGCGGCAATAGAGAGGAGGATTTGTACCTGTTGTTGACTTTTGACCGAGGCACCGTTGGTGGTCGCAGTGTCGAAGTTCATGCAGCAGGTCTGCTTGGAGCTCTGTTTTTGGTGCAGCAGGTGGACGCTGAGCTATGTTTTGTGGTGCAGTAGGTGGACGTGGTGGTAATCCAGTGTTGTGACAATGTCTTAGTGGATTGGTTTGAAAATTTTGGAGCGGTGGCACATCATCATAGTCATAATCATCATCTGCTGCAACATCCTGTTCAGCTGCATCATCATTGTCTGTTCGGACATGCTGTCCAAACGTAGTGAACTCGTGCTTATACTCTGGGTTGAGAACTGTTATTGGCTCATCTTCATCGTCATCATCTTCATCATCCCGTCGGTGAGTGCCCTCCCAGACGAATGTGACATCATCGTCATCTTCTACTACCTCTTCTTCCTGGAAAAAACCTCTTCTGGAGAGTACTGCACCCTGTTTGTTGTTGTGAAGAATCCTCGAGGAATCTCAGGGGTAACCCAGCCAGTATCTCTTTCAGAAGAAGCTTTACTCTTCTGAAAGTTGTTGTTCTCAGTTGTCAATTATGCGTGGCATTTTGTATCTACTGAACGTCATTTCCTGCACACAAAATGACCGAGCTGCATTGTCAGGTTAAATGAACTAAATCATGCGAACTGCAATTTGTATGAAAGGGTACTGCGAAAGTATTGCACGCTGACTACAACACCCCGCAAGGTGAACTGAAGCAACCGCACTGCATCGTTATCCGTAAGGAACCTATACAAGCGTACTACATAACTGAGCAAGTGCACTGCATTTTTCCCCACAACGAACCGAAGCAACCGCACTGCATCGTTTTTGGAGGCGTACTGGACTACATGTACTGCTTTGTCTAGAATAATTAAACTAAGATGGTTGAGGGAGTGTACTGCTTACCTCGTGTTGCAGTGCTTTCTTGCGTTTCCATGAAGAAGTTCCCCTCTCCTCTGTGTGCAGAACTTTTGCGTTCACCCGTGCAGTTCACTTGCCCTTCAGAAGTTCATGAGCGGTCTGTACGTTGCTCAAGGTGAACGAAGACGGAGGATTTGCTCTGAAGGTCCTTGCATACTTATTCCAAGAAGCTGCCATGGATGAAGGAACCTTGCGCACAGTCCTCCTTGCTCGAATTGGTTTGATGTCGAGGCAGCACCAATCCACATCTGATGAAGTACATCTAATTGATGGCCCGGAGGAGTTCGGTGGCAGCGCTACCGAGCTACTGCCGCGGAAGAAGGCTGATATGCTGGTGGGGGAGATGTTGCTCGGTTGCTGCCGTGGAAGAAGGCCGAGAGGCGACGGGCGGCGTCGCTGCTTGGCCGCTGCCGCGGAAGAACGTCGGGAGCGGAGGGGCGGCGTCGCTGCCGGCCGCCACCGCGGAAGAAGGCCGGGAGGGGAGGGGCGGTGGCGCTCCCAGGCCGCCGCCGCGGTAGAAAGCGGGGAGGGAAGGGGCGGCATCGCTCCCAGGCCGCCGCCGTGGAAGAAGGCCGGGAGGGGAGGGGCGGCGGCGCTCCCAGACCGCTGCCACGGAAGAAGGCCTGCAGGGGAGGGGCGGCGGCGCTCCCAGGCCGCTACCGCGGTAGAAGGCCGGGAGGGGAGGGGCGGCGGTGCTCCCAGGCCACTACCGCGGTAGAAGGCCGGGAGGGGAGGGGCGGCAGCGATCCCAGGCCGCTGCCGCGGAAGAAGGTCGGGAGGAGAGGGGCGGCGGTGATCTGTTGGGGGGGTGTGCAGAATAAGGCTGGTGTTATTATAATAAGACTCTTAAGGGATGTTATCATAATAGACCTATATATATATATATATATATATATATATATATATATATATATATATAGCAGGGCTATTCTATTACGAGTATCTGTTACTCCCAGCCCTATATAGACAAGCGATCCGCAAATTCCCCGACCCAGAGAAACCAACTAGACAAAAACGACCAACCGACAAAGGCCCACCCGGCCACCCCGACCTCGGCCCCTCCCTCTTATCCGCACACCCCACAGCGCACCGTCACCCCACGGCCACCCATTCCCCGCCGCCGCCCAGCCACCCCGCGCCCCGCCGCCGCCCGGCCACCCCGCGCCCCGCCGCCTCCCGGCCACCCCGCGCCTCGCCACCGCCGGGCCACCCCGCGCCCGCCACCGCCCGGCCACCCCGCGGCTCGCTGCTTCCCCATCACAAGGGCCCGGCCGTGCGAGAACGTCGGGCCGCTGACCGGCACCACACGCCGCCCGTGCTCCCCCTGTATCAGGTCCTTCCCTCGCCTCCGGTGCAGTCCAACCGCGATCTCTATGCGGTTCAACTTCGGCCCCAGCGCCGCACGGCTCTCCCTCCAGCCACCGGAGCCGACATCTTGAACATCACACCCTCTGCCACGCTTCCTGGTATGGGGAAATCTGAGTGGGAGTCCTCGATTTCCTCCACCTCCTTGCCGGCAACCAGGAGTAGCCATGCGACCTTCCATCTCCAATACCATTCCTCCTCCGTCAAGGTCATGTCCCCGCCTCCAGCAGTTGGACTGAGCTCCAGGCCACCCATGTCAACCATCTCCTTCCTCGCTATGTGTGTGAGGATTGGTGAAGATGACCTCTTTGATTCAGTTTTGGTGCTACAAAACATGCTTCGATGCTTTTATATGTGGAAATAATTATCAACGGTATTTCATGCACGTAGCTCGAAAACATATACTCAGTACAAAAAGAAAACAAACATTATGTGTAGAAGTTCAATATCTATTTTTTTCATCAGTTCATAAAAAATAAGCATACATACAGTTAAATGCGTGTTATAGAAACATGTTCAGATTATATCGATTTTGCAGCAGCTCACCAATAAAGGTTTACATTCAAATTCTGAAAAGTTATCGGAGAAGGCCTCGTGTTTAGTTGGTGGATGTGTGGTACCTACACCGGGCACTTTTCATCAAGACTCCAGAAGAGATATCATCTAAAGGTGAAAAAACGGAATCCTTTTCCTGCTCTCTTTCTTGTCTCACTCATTCATATTATTATGTGTAATATGTACACAAAATTCATGTCATATTCAATCTTTGCCAAGAATTTATGTATCAAGAAAGTGAAAAATGTTTGGCTGGATTCAGCAGTTAATTCCTTGTTTCTTTATAGGTTCAGACGTCATTAGGTTTGATAGCATAATAGTATTTTCTACGTTAGCACATATTGAACTACTGGCACATTCCTTAAAATTTGCAGATTTTGAACTGCCAACATGTTCTCATGTGTCATGCTAGTTCAACTATATGCACCATGCATGTGTCGACCCTAACATAAGGACCCTATGAACGTCTCTATAATTTAGTTTACCTCACTACATACATCTCTTGGTCAAGGATGCAATTTTTATTGCTTTACTGTGTTAACTCTAGTCGAACCGCAACACATTGCTTTACTGTGTTTAATTTGGCATCTGCAAAAAAGTTGCCATGTCTACATACTATCATTCCTCATTTTAGTTTAGTTCAGTTTGTAATTTTAGTTCAGTTCAATTTATAATTTTTGTTCAGTACAAATCTTATTCAAGTTCTGTAGTCCCAAAAAGTATAAATTTCTTCTATTGTCAGTTCAATTTTCTCTAGTATGTATGTTCGGAAGATGATGAGAGAATGGTCTAGTGGACATGATGCATGTTTGTTTGCTTTTATCATGATATATAAAAAGATGCTAGTATCTCTAGTACCTATACTACAACAGTTCATTGACAAAATATATACCAGTTCAATACATACTTGCAAAAAAGTTCAATACTAAGTGTTCTTAGCCTATCCTTACATTGGCTAGTCTTCACCATGTCCAGATGGTTCCTAGAAGAAGTGAAGATAAGAAAGGATCTTCGTATTGATGTTTCTGGTTTCCACTTGAGATCTTCATTCTTCCTTGTGTTGTGTTTTATTAATACTTGCAGGGCACAACATCTGGAAGCTGTTCAAGGATGATTTCATCATAAAAATGAACCCTCGGAAGCTTCACTCGAGGTCTCTGCAAAAAGAGGGCACATAGCAAAGCAGAAGGGCGACCATAGTGGCCATGGTTTGTTGCTGCAACTTTAATTGGCACAATGGTCTTGATTACCAGCCCATGGACCTTTACTGCTTGTGTCGTGGAGGGAGCCTGGGACTGCCACTGACTGTGCCACTGCTTCAGCATCCACCATCAGTGGCATTGGCCACCCTTTGGTATGTTGCTATCTACATCTCTGCATGTATTTTATT
Source organism: Triticum aestivum (assembly GCF_018294505.1). Classification (NCBI taxonomy): domain Eukaryota; kingdom Viridiplantae; phylum Streptophyta; class Magnoliopsida; order Poales; family Poaceae; genus Triticum; species Triticum aestivum. The sequence continues at coordinate 160,102,605 of NC_057796.1, read as the reverse complement.
TGGGATGTAAGTCTTTCTATAGATCATGTTATGAGTAATGCAATTGGACGAGGTTGCTAGGAAGATTTTTAGTTCACCTTTAATGTGATGTGCACTTCATCTTTACAGAACCAAATCCAGGGGCTCCTAGCCGCTGCTCATGAACCCGCCTCCATCAGCTTCACTTCACCGGAGCCGTCAGTCCGCAGGAGTAGGGGTAGAGAATCCCCCTACAGCGGCCAAATCCCGGTGCGCCCAGCCGCTGCTCGTGAACCCCGCCTCCATCAGCTCGACTTCATCGGAGCCCTCAGTCCGCAGGAGTAGCGGTAGCAGGTTCACCCGGTGTTCGATGCCTTCTTCCATCTCCAAAAATATGGCTTTTTGAGTTCAGTTCTTTGTCACATGTTTCACTAGATGAAATTGCATGGTGTTCTAAAATTTCTTGCGGACCATTAGCTGAAATTGCTTGCGGACTGTAAGTGCATCTAGTGCCACCCCTAGTTGGTTTTGGAGTATTGACGACAAACCTGGTTGAGGGACTAATCTGTTTGTGAGAATTGCAGGATCACAGGTAGTAGTCCCTCATTGATTCGGCTTACCTACCGGAGATGAACCCTAAAAATGTATGAAGGCATTGAAGACAATGGTGGTATGTGAAGAGAATCACATCGAAGTTTATGGCTCGAGAAGACATTCACGTGAAGACTATGGAGTGCGAAGACATAGTAGTTTTGTAGTTTCCTTTTCTTCTTTGTTGAGTCATAGGAACCACCGTACTGTTAAGTGGGGTCCAAGTGAACAAAGCAGAGTGACTGAAGTGATGCTCAACCAAATCCTATGTCTTCGAGCGAACACAATGAGAGCAAATCTTATCCAGAGCTGGATGAGTCAGCTTTACTTGTAGCCCAAGTCAAGCTGCCGCGTGTGTTTGAAATCTGACCGTTGGAACACGTGTCAGTTCCTTAGCGACCCAGGGTCATTTCGGAATCAGGTCGGGTTGCCTAGTGGCTATAAATAGTCCACCCCCTACACCATAAATTTGTGGCTACTCAGAGTTAGTGCACGGCTTTTGTCGTTTGAGAGCAACCCACCTCCGAAGCATTTGAGAGAGAAAAATCCTTGCGAGGACAAAGCCCAAAACACCCAGAGCAAAGAGTGTTAGGCATCACTGAAGTCTTTCTGTCCACGTGACCTGAAGACTTGTTACACTTGAGGACTGTGAATCCTCCAGCCGGTTAGGCGTCGCGTTCTGAGCATCCAAGAGTCATTGTGGATTGCCGGTGAACGAAGTCTGTGAAGGTTCGGAAGTCTACCTTGAAGACTTACCAGAGTGAATGGGCAAGGACTGGGTGTCCTTAGCTCATGGGGAATAAGGTGAAGACGTGGTCTTCTGAGTTGAATCTCAGCCTCCCTAACCAGACGTACAGTTTTCACAGCAACTGGAAATGGTGCAACAAATCCTTGTCTTCACCAAGCAACTGGTTCTATCTTTTCCTTCTAGTTACTTACAATTTGTGTTCGTGAAGTCATTGCCTGCTTGCATTATCTGTTTGACTTTACTGTGTGACTACTTGTTCTGATTGGCTTCGTACTATCTTCCATCCTGATCCATACTGCCTAGCTGCTAATAGTCTTCGTGCTTTCACTTCATTGAATACTTGACTATGGCTTGCCTAGTGTAGTCTTCCTTCCGCTGCATGTTAATAGGTTCATTTCTATCGTTTGTCTTTGAAACTTTCATGTTTTGAAGACTTTCATAAAAATCGCCTATTCACCCACCTCTAGTCGATAACTAGCACTTTCAATTGGTATCAGAGCAAGGTACTCCCTTGTTCTGTGTGATTCGGTTTAACCACCTAGAGTTTTAGCTATGTCGACTGCAGGGATAATCAAAGTCTCCACTGCGTGCCCTGTCTTCGATGGCACTGATTACCCCTACTGGAAGAATAAGATGCGCATGCATCTTGAAGCCATTGATGTCGATCTTTGGTATGTCATCAAGAACGGCGTTCCCAAGGGTGGTGAAGGCGTCACTCCCGCTGATGTCAAGAAGTTCATTCAACTGGATTCTACTGTGAAGAACATCATCTGCGGTCATCTGACCAAAGGACAGTATGCCCGTGTGAGTGCTCTGGAAACGTTGAAGCTAGTCTGGGACGGGCTCTCCAAGGTCAACAAAGGCGTCTCAACTCAGAGAGATCAAAGGATCAGTGTCCTTCTGTGACACCCCAAAATTTTGGCCTTGTTTTATTTATTAAAATGTTGCCAAGAAATAAAACTTTTCCATTTTTGTCAAGTTTTACCTTTTGTGATTTTGGATTTTTGCCTCTAGTGGGAAAAAAAACCTTCAAAAAATATTTTTTGGACTTGAATACTCTCTTTTATAAAACAATTCCTCATCAGTGGATTTAAATTTTTCAAGATTTATTTTTCCTCAAAGCTTTATTCCTTTAAAATGATTTCTGTTGCATTTGGAGTCTGTTTGCACTACAACCTTTTGACAAAGGCATTTAAAATTTCCACCAAAATTTGGGGATGTCATGTGATGGTTCCACATCACTTTTATGCAAAAAATACCTTCTGGCCATTGGAGATTTTGAGCTCTACACCAACTTTTCCAATCTGGTCCAGTGGGCACTTTTGCACTACAACCCATTTAAATATTTCTTTAAAATTCTTCCAAGTGTTTGGAGATGTCAGTGGATGCATACAATTCATCTACAAACAAAAACCCAGTGATGTTCTTTGAAAAATTTGAGTGGATCAACCTCTTTTGCATTCTGGTCCAAATTGGTGATTTGTACTGCAACCTTATTTTTCTTTGCTCTAGTAACCCTGAGCTTTTTCCTACTTGTAGCCCTCCCTTCAAAACCCTTAAGTCCAGGAGAGTGGACTCATTGGAGGTTTTGAAGTGCATGCTTTAAACCCTTTTGCTTTCTGTCCAAAACTGGAGTTTTGCAAAACTTGCACTAACAAGTTTCTGGTTTGGCCCAAGTGACCTTACCACCATCTCCTGCATCTAAAGAGACACTGATCTGGAGATTTTGGCCACTCCAAGAGTTGCCTAAGAGCATCTGGCATTCTGTCGAGCACCTGGTGTGCATAGTCTATTTTGGCATGAGTTCTTTGTTTGCACTGTGATTTTGTTCCACTGACCCAGCAACCTTGTCCACTGAACTCCTAGCCACCCTACCCTTGTTCTGTTCTTTGCCAGCTCCACCCTCGCACTCTAGATCGCACTGGCATTTCGTCGAGCAGGTGCCGTGCGTGCTCTGGGCGCGCCTAGAGCGCCCGTTTTGCACGCGCGCGCACTGAGCCGACACGCCCCACTGCCGCACTCGACGCGACCCGTCCCTGGCCCCTACTGCATCGCTGAACCGCGCACTAGCCCGCTCCCTGCTCCACGTCATCTCTGGCGCCCTGCTGCGCCGCTGGCCGCGCCCTTGGCGGCACGCCGGCGTCGGCAGTGGCCTCTGCCATGTTCGGCACCGCCCAAACCACGCCAGCGCGCCAGCTGCCCCTGGGAATAGCTCGTGCTTATCCTCATGCTCGTCGGAACGCTTTCGTCGCCGCCACGATGCCCTGCCACTACAGGAAAGTGGTCGCCGGCGATCTTATCCTCGGCCACCGCGGGAGCCAGCCTCAAGCGCCTATTTAAAGGGAACCCCGAGCCTCTCTGAGCACTCAGGCGACATCAGACCCTCCCCGTAGAGCTCCCCTAGCAGTAGATTGACCGGAGAGGACCGTCCTCTCCAACTCCGGCCAGTTCGGCCGCTGCTAAGCTCCGGTGCGATTCGTCACGACCAGCCACCCTTTCGCCCAACCAGCACCACCAGTAGCTCCCTCTGGTCCTTGCGGAGCTGCCCAGCTACCCAACTTCGATCGGGGACCACCGGAGCACAAAAAGCACTTCGCCATCGTAGCCTCTCTCCGCCGCGGAGCTCGCCGCCGGCGACTCCTTCCACCTCCGACGACCCAACAACCACCTAGGGGACCGCCTCGGTCTAGCCGTTCCATCCCCGCCCTTGGATGCCCGTGAGGTGCTGCCGTTCGTCGACGGCGATCGCCAGAGCCTCGCTCCCGTCGGGCAGAAGAGAGGAGAAGGAGGGAAGAACGGTCAAACCTGACCAGTGGGCCCTCTGGACCCACTGTCAGTGACCCGCGCGGCCGTCCTCTCTCTGCTTAAGTGAATGCGCAAACTCCCGAGTGCGTCTCCTCGACTGCGAAAGCGTATTTTCTTCTGAATCGTTTTCTTTTCTGGTTTTATTTAAAAACAGAGTTTGACCAGACTTTGACCAGCTATAACTTTTAAAATAAAACTCCAAACGAGTTGATTCTTTTTCCTACCTCTCTCAAATTTCATCTAGTTTATTTTAAGATGTATTTCAAAAATATTGGAGACAACTTTTGGTACTGTGTTTGAAATATTTGTTATTTGTATATTTTGCAAAATAGGATTTTGGAGAAAAGGGAAAGCTTCCAAAAAGTGCATCCTTTGCATACTCTTGAAGGCAAGCATTTCTGAACTCTGGCATAATATTTTGTTGTGGTGTTCTGGTGCGATCACAACACCTTTTGACTTGGTATATGCGTTGGCTTTATGTATCGATATAGTCTCGTGCATGAGTGCACTTTGGAGTTGTGTTGTGGTCAGCAATGGATACATTAGTGATTTGGATCATCCTCGTGAGCTCCTCATGCATACCGGTAGGAAGCCGGGAAAGTCGTGGTCTTGGGTAGACACGAGCTTGTCCCTAGTCCCTCGTCGAGACGAGTATGTCCGGCATGGCATGGTGAGGCTTGAGGAGTAGTGATTTATTTCACTAGTGGTAATATTGTTGGAGGATTCTTGGACCACCTGAGTCGGTTGTAGATCGAGTCTTGATCAATAGCTTCCTTAATTGTTGGTACCACCACTTGTCCCTGCAGGGGACAGGGTATGGTTCAGTAAGTTGTCAACCCCTTACAAAAGCACACACCGTACAGAGAGGCCATGGTGGAAGATACCGGAGGCCACCGGTAGGCATGCCACCTGGTCCGGGGGCATGGGTGTTTCCGGTTGGAGCCGAGGGGGGTAGCTCCCCTAGTATGCACGCGTTATAAATTTTGTGATCCCATGCTACGTCGAGGTTGTAGCCTCCCCACTTAGAGTTTTGCTTGGCAGGTGTCGTGGGTGATTCCAGACACCGGTGAGTTAAGCTGGTGTGTGCAGGTCAGGCGTGTTTTCAATTAAAAGACCGTAGACGGAATTAGTCCCGATGGACTAAGTAAACCCGTTACTCGTGGGAAAATGGTACTCCCTCTGCAGAGGATATAAACCGTTGGATAGTCATGTTCTTGAGTAAAGACCACAGTCTGAGTTGAAACTAGTAACGGTATTCGGATGGAGAACGGTTTAACTAGAACTCAGTGACGGTTTTCGGAAGGAGAACGAATTAGCTAGAGCTCAGTAACGGTATTCGGATGGAGGTACGTTTCGACTAGACCATATTATCGGTTTTCGGATGGAGAAACGACTGAACTAAATATTGTTTATAATTATGGCACATATGAATTATTTCTGGACTAACCATTTATATTATGTATTCTTTTTTGAGTATCCCTGGGATGGTTCTACCTCCTGGATACTCATTGTGATTATTCTCTTATAAGCCCTTTCTGTGGTGTCGCTCAGACACCCGACTGTGGCATGCTTGTTGTTCATTTGAATCTTATAAGCCCTTTATGTGGTGTCGCCCCGACGCCCGACTGCGGCATTATTATTCCTGCAGTTTCCTCTCGAGGAGTCATTCAGACCCTCGTTTGGCACCAGTATTACTATTCTTGCAGTTTCCTCTCGAGGACTCTTTCAGACCCTCGTTTGGTACCCAGTATTTTATTTTGGAATATTTTAACCATATGTGTGCATCATGGTTTTTTCGCATATTTCGTGACAGACGTGTGATCACATAATAATCTGGAGCATGTTTGATATGTTATACCCGTGTTCTTAATGTTTGCGAGTACATTCAAACGTACTCACTGGCTTGTCCCTGGCTATTGTCTTGGCCAGATTCCTCGCTTGGAGATAAGCATCGCGGTGTCAACCTCGGATCCTACGTGTTGACTTGTGCAGCCTCGCGAAGATAGGAGTTATCCTGGTCAGCTGTTCTTGTGGGAAATGGAGTCCCATAGACGCAGATGTACCCAAACGCTTCCGCCCTCTACCATTAGAAACCAAGTGTTGTACTCCTAGGCCTCAATGGTCTTGTACTACATATTTTGTACTTGCTTGGATTTTCTTGTATCAAGTTGGTGCCTCATCAGCTAACAGAAATCCTGGGGCTGGTGGGCACAAGGCCGTTTTTCTGGGAAATTATTCTCTCAAAAATCCGGTCGTGACAGACTTGGTATCAGAGCCAGGCTGACCATTGGCTAATCCTATCTTAGCCAGGTCAATAAACCTAGGTTAACCCAAACCACCAGACCTTAGCCTAACCCCCGGTCAAGCTTCCCGCGTAAGATAGCTCCACAGTGACCCGACGCCCTTTCGGCGGACGGTGCCCAACCTATCAGCCTAGCCCATCGATCACGCGCCAGTGACCGACACCCAACCCGTCTCTATCACAAGCGTGCAGAGGAAGACTCCGTCCCCTTTCCCTATAAAAAGGGCACGCTAGCCTCAATCACAACCCAGCCTCTTTCCCCCAAACCAAGCCACGATGCCTGGTCCAATTGTTCACAACGAGACCACTGCAACCAACCTTGGAGGTTTTGTGACCGTACTCGCAAACCTCACCCGCCGTGCCTATGCGTTAGAGGAGCCTCCTGAGTATGTTGTGCACCAGGGACCCATGTACGGTGAGAGCCGTCAGTACTGGGCCACTGTGCACATCTACGGTAGGGGTCTGTCGCCAGAACGCCCCTACAGGTTAACTGGAAGGACAACTTCCTTTGAGCCACAAGCCATCCAACTGGCAGCCCGAGAAGCTATAGTTCAACTCCGGCACTTGTCGCCCAGAGTTAACTGTCGCTCGTTCTACTACTACCCCAGTCGTGACGGGTATGGTAGGCCGCCCCAGGTCGCCAACGGAGACCACGAGACAGATCCTGCGCTGTTGCATCTGGTGCGCTATGTAAGCGCACTAGAGCAACTGTTCGATCAGGTCACTCTTGATCTGATCGCAGCTCGTGGAGAGCTGGTTCGCCGAGCCCCAGCGAGGAGAGAAGTGGAGCCCGACACCGACAACCCAGTCGTGCTGTTCGGACACCCGATCGATCCCTTGAGGTCTGCGCCAGCCATCAACCAGAGCAATTGGTGACCCCAGAGACGCTTCGTCGCCTTTTGGGAACCCATTCCAATGGGATTGTGGCCAACATCCCCCGCGATGGTCATCACCATTTCCCCGACCCTGCAGCACCTCAGCCTCAGCCAGCATATCCCGACGGTGAGAACCGTGGCGAAGCAACAGCGTCCGCAAGGCCAGCCCACTTAGACATTAACAAAGTAGACTAAGTCGCTCAAAGTTGTATCGAGCCTTAGTTTTCCTACGCTTTGTAATGTGTGACCTTGTATCGCTTTTGTTACATGCTGTCTGTTTGAGCGCTCTTATTTTTGGAGTAGTAGCTATGCATGTGTACGTTGGCGTACAGTTGCATTTTTATATTTCGGGCGCAGCTACCTAGACCAACCTCGACAGCACCCACAGTAATGCGTCACATTTATGTGATGTGTATATCTGTGGCCTTGACCTGAGTACAGGATCGGCATCCAGTCACCTTTCCTCCAATGATTAATCCCAGCCCCGGTGCTATATAAAGGCCACTTCGTGACCTTGCCGAGCACCCCTCACCTTTGTGCGCAGCACTCACAGCCATTCCTTGCCATGTCGACCCCTAGTATTTATCTGAAAACCCGAGACGCAACCCCGGGCAGTTTCGTCAAATTATTGTGGGACTTTACCTGCAGTACTATGAGTGCCACCCGTCCACCCCAGTACGAGTTGCTCAAATCGAGGATCACTCCTTCCACCTCGAAATATTGGGCAGTGGTGCACATCCCTCCCACATACCCAAACCAAGATCCCACGGAAGTCTCCTTCGTGGGGAAATCCATGCCGACTCCGCATATGGCTATAGAAGCTGCTGTGTACGAGGCACTCACTCGTCTTCGATTCGCAGTACCCTATGCCAGCGAGCGAGGATACTATTATTTTCCGAGTCGTGCAGCACCCAGAGAAGTTGCATCTTTTCCCGGTGGGCGCATTGAGAGAGATCCAGTACTGGCCAACCTTGCCCAGTACGTTATCGCTCAGGAGCGTTTAACTCGTCAAGTAATGGGATATCTCCAGAGCCTCGCTGATTTAAATCCTCGGATTGCTATTGGCAGACCACTGAGGCCTGACCAAGAAGGGCGCATTCATCGACTGGTCAACCCGCTTCCCCCGATAGAAGAAGAGTGTGCCCCAGTGCCAGAGGCGTTTTCTCAGGACCCTGTCTTTTTACCGTTTTCTTTGTAAACGCCTCCGATGTATTTATTGTCCCAGTACTTGTATTGTGTGTTACAGCATGTTCGTAAATTTTTGTGCGACGGATTCGATTTTTTCTTTAGTCCCTGTTGTGTGAGCAGTTTTACTGCTGTTGGTTTTGTTTTAATTTTTTTCTCTCGCAACATGTTTTTGAGGAGATTTCTTTCCCCGAGTTATTGCTGCGTATATATATTTTCACGACATAGATTTTTATTCGCACGTCATCGTAGCAGCAAACTCTCAGCAGCCACCACTCGACCTCGAGCACTATTACAAATCCTCGAGCACATTTTGCGCCTACCTAACCACCCTCGAGGACGCCACAATCTCAGCAAGAGAGGTTTGTGAGTGTTCATTCGAGCGCGAGCTGCCCCAGCACACCGACAGCAGTCAGCCCCGATGCCGCGCCTAATCCACATGATCGCTGCCACCGCGGAGAGCTAACACTCGTGCGGCAGCATCACGACGATCATCCAGGATCATCGCGCACAGGAGCACGGAGAACCCCAGCAGCACCGCCAAGCCTCCACACACCAGGACCACATACCAGTCCGGCATTGCCTCCACCATTAGAGCCTCGGCTCGAGCTCCTGCTAGCAGCAATGGAGGAGAAGGAAGGAGGAGTAGAAACAAGGCCGAGTGTGAGGAAGAAGAGAGGAGCACTGCGATCGTTTTATAGCCCGAGATCGATGTACGGTGGGCGAGGTCCACCAGCGCCACTCGTCGCTCGACCGCCGGTGTTCGGAGGCAAGTCCGCGAGCAGTGCCGACAGCGCCCTGGCCCGCGAGGTGAGTGCACGCTGCGCCGGCAGCTAGCACGCCGCGCACTACTACGGTAAGGCCTCGATGCCCTACGAGCTAGGCATCGCCGGTGAAGAAAGCGCGGGAGAGCGCGCGAGAGAGGAGAGAGCCAGAGGAAGGAGAAGAGGCCGACAGTGGGCCCTGGGCCCACCTGTCAGCCAGAGAGAGCACTGTGCTCCCGGGTGCAACCAGCGTATTTTAGTAATTTATAATTTATTCTAAATTACTGTATCCGCGTAGAAATATCTCGTTTTCCCTAACCGTGGATTTTTCCACACTACGCCAGTGTACCACACTGTGGTTTTACACCACTTATTGCCCTCTCACTGTAGCCGTTTTGTTTTTGTGCAATTGAAGGACTTCTTTGATAAAAACAAATTTATTTCAAAATAGTTCTTGTCCAAAACAGCTTCTAACAAATCTCGAGGACTAGATTTTTCTTAAGGGGGGTAGTGTTGTGACACCCCAAAATTTTGGCCTTGTTTTATTTATTTAAATATTGCCAGGAAATAAAAAATTTCCATTTTTGTCAAGTTTTACCTTTTGTGATTTTGGATTTTTGCCTCTAGTGGGAAAAAAAACCTTCAAAAAAAATATTTTTTGGACTTGAATACTCTCTTTTATAAAACAATTCCTCATCAGTGGATTTAAATTTTTCAAGATTTATTTTTTCCTCAAAGCTTTATTCCTTTAAAATGATTTCTGTTGCATTTGGAGCCTGTTTGCACTACAACCTTTTGACAAAGGCATTTAAAATTTCCAACCCAAAATTTGGGGATGTCATGTGATGGTTCCACATCACTTTAATGCAAAGATACCTTCTGGCCATTGGAGATTTTGACGGCTCTACACACCAACTTTTCCAATCTGGTCCAGTGGGCACTTTTGCACTACAACCCATTTAAATATTTCTTTAAAAATTCTTCCAATTGTTTGGAGATGTGAGTGGATGCATACAATTCATCTACAAGCAAAAACCCAGTGATGTTCTTTGAAAAATTTGAGTGGATCAACCTCTTTTGCATTCTGGTCCAAATTCGGTGATTTGTACTGCAACCTTATTTTTCTTTGCTCTAGTAACCCTGAGCTTTTTCCTACTTGTAGCCCTCCCTTCAAAACCCTTAAGTCCAGGAGAGTGGACTCATTGGAGGTTTTGAAGTGCATGCTTTAAACCCTTTTGCTTTCTGTCCAAAACTGGAGTTTTGCAAAACTTGCACTAACAAGTTTCTGGTTTGGCCCAAGTGACCTTACCACCATCTCCTGCATCTAAAGAGACATTGATCTGGAGATTTTGGCCACTCCAAGAGTTGCCTAAGAGCATCTGGCATTCTGTCGAGCACCTGGTGTGCACAGTCTGTTTTGGCATGAGTTCTTTGTTTGCACTGTGATTTTGTTCCACTGACCCAGCAACCTTGTCCACTGAACTCCTAGCCACCCCTACCCTTGTTCTGTTCTTTGCCAGCTCCACCCTCGCACTCTAGATCGCACTGGCATTTCGTCGAGCAGGTGCCGTGCGTGCTCTGGGCGCGCCCAGAGCCCACGTTTTGCACACGCGCGCACTGAGCCGACACGCCGCACTGCCGCACTCGACGCGACCCGTCCCTGGCCCCTACTGCATCGCTGAACCGCGCACTAGCCCGCTCCCTGCTCCACGGCATCTCTGGCGCCCTGCTGCGCCGCTGGCCGCGCCCTTGGCGGCACGCCGGCATCGGCAGTGGCCTCTGCCATGTTCGGCACCGCCCAAACCACGCCAGCGCGCCAGCTGCCCCTGGGAATAGCTCGTGCTTATCCTCATGCTCGTCGGAACGCTTTCGTCGCCGCCACGATGCCCTGCCACTACAGGAAAGTGGTCGCCGGCGATCTTATCCTCGGCCACCGCGGAAGCCAGCCTCAAGCGCCTATTTAAAGGGAACCCGGAGCCTCTCCGAGCACTCAGGCGACATCAGACCCTCCCCGTAGAGCTCCCCTAGCAGTAGATTGACCGGAGAGGACCGTCCTCTCCAACTCCGGCCAGTTCGGCCGCCGCTAAGCTCCGGTGCGATTCGTCGCGACCAGCCACCCTTTCGCCCAACCAGCACCACCAGTAGCTCCCTCTGGTCCTTGCGGAGCTGCCCAGCTACCTAACTTCGATCGGGGACCACCGGAGCACAAAAATCACTTCGCCACCGTAGCCTCTCTCCGCCGCGGAGCTCGCCGCCGGCGACTCCTTCCACCTCCGACGACCCAACAACCACCTAGGGGACCGCCTCGGTCTAGCCGTTCCATCCACGCCCTTGGATGCCCGTGAGGTGCTGCCGTTCGTCGCGGCGATCGCCGGAGCCTCGCTCCCATCGGGCAGAAGAGAGGAGAAGGAGGGAAGAACGGTCAAACCTGACCAGTGGGCCCTCTGGACCCACTGTCAGTGACCCGCAAGGCCGTCCTCTCTCTGCTTAAGTGAATGCGCAAACTCCCGAGTGTGTCTCCTCGACTGCGAAAGCGTATTTTCTTCTGAATCGTTTTCTTTTCTGGTTTTATTTAAAAACAGAGTTTGACCAGACTTTGACCAGCTATAACTTTTAAAATAAAACTCCAAACGAGTTGATTCTTTTTCCTACCTCTCTCAAATTTCATCTAGTTTATTTTAAGATGTATTTCAAAAATATTTGAGACAACTTTTGGTACTGTGTTTGAAATATTTGTTATTTGTATATTTTGCAAAATAGGATTTTGGAGAAAAGGGAAAGCTTCCAAAAAGTGCATCCTTTGCATACTCTTGAAGGCAAGCATTTCTGAACTCTGGCATAATATTTTGTTGTGGTGTTCTTGTGCGATCACAACACCTTTTGACTTGGTATATGCGTTGGCTTTATGTATCGATATAGTCTCGTGCATGAGTGCACTTTGGAGTTGTGTTGTGGTCAGCAATGGATACATTAGTGATTTGGATCATCCTCGTGAGCTCCTCATGCATACCGGTAGGAAGCCGGGAAAGTCGTGGTCTTGGGTAGACACGAGCTTGTCCCTAGTCCCTCGTCGAGACGAGTATGTCCGGCATGGCATGGTGAGGCTTGAGGAGTAGTGATTTATTTCACTAGTGGTAATATTGTTGGAGGATTCTTGGACCACCTGAGTCGGTTGTAGATCGAGTCTTGATCAATAGCTTCCTTAATTGTTGGTACCACCACTTGTCCCTGCAGGGGACAGGGTATGGTTCAGTAAGTTGTCAACCCCTTACCAAAGCACACACCGTACAGAGAGGCCATGGTGGAAGATACCGGAGGCCACCGGTAGGCATGCCACCTGGTCCGGGGGCATGGGTGTTTCCGGTTGGAGCCGAGGGGGGTAGCTCCCCTAGTATGCACGCGTTATAAATTTTGTGATCCCATGCTACGTCGAGGTTGTAGCCTCCCCACTTAGAGTTTTGCTTGGCAGGTGTCGTGGGTGATTCCAGACACCGGTGAGTTAAGCTGGTGTGTGCAGGTCAGGCGTGTTTTCAATTAAAAGACCGTAGACGGAATTAGTCCCGATGGACTAAGTAAACCCGTTACTCGTGGGAAAATGGTACTCCCTCTGCAGAGGATATAAACCGTTGGATAGTCATGTTCTTGAGTAAAGACCAGAGTCTGAGTTGAAACTAGTAACGGTATTCGGATGGAGAACGGTTTAACTAGAACTCAGTGACAGTTTTCGGATGGAGAACGAATTAGCTAGAGCTCAGTAACGGTATTCGGATGGAGGTACGTTTCGACTAGACCATATTATCGGTTTTCGGATGGAGAAACGACTGAACTAAATATTGTTTATAATTATGGCACATATGAATTATTTCTGGACTAACCATTTATATTATGTATTCTTTTTGAGTATCCCTGGGATGGTTCTACCTCCTGGATACTCATTGTGATTATTCTCTTATAAGCCCTTTCTGTGGTGTCGCTCAGACGCCCGACTGTGGCATGCTTGTTGTTCATTTGAATCTTATAAGCCCTTTATGTGGTGTCGCCCCGACGCCCGACTGCGGCATTATTATTCCTGCAGTTTCCTCTCGAGGAGTCATTCAGACCCTCGTTTGGCACCAGTATTACTATTCTTGCAGTTTCCTCTCGAGGAGTCATTCAGACCCTCGTTTGGCACCCAGTATTTTATTTTGGAATATTTTAACCACATGTGTGCATCATGGTTTTTTCGCATATTTCGTGACAGACGTGTGATCACATAATAATCTGGAGCATGTTTGATATGTTATACCCGTGTTCTTAATGTTTGCGAGTACATTCAAACGTACTCACTGGCTTGTCCCTGGCTATTGTCTTGGCCAGATTCCTCGCTTGGAGATAAGCATCGCGGTGTCAACCTCGGATCCTACGTGTTGACTTGTGCAGCCTCGCGAAGATAGGAGTTATCCTGGTCAGCTGTTCTTGTGGGAAATGGAGTCCCATAGACGCAGATGTACCCAACTGCTTCCGGCCTCTACCATTAGAAACCACGTGTTGTACTCCTAGGCCTCAATGGTCTTCTACTACATATTTTGTACTTGCTTGGATTTTCTTGTATCAAGTTGGTGCCTCATCAGCTAACAGAAATCCTGGGGCTGGTGGGCACAAGGCCGTTTTTCTGGGAAATTATTCTCTCAAAAATCCGGTCGTGACACGTTCACAACCGCTTCAAGAGAAACAACAATGAGAATGTCCAGCTCACGTTTGATCGCCTCACTGACATCACAAATGAGCTTCATGCTCTCGGCGCCACTGAGATCACCAAGCATGAAATCGTCAAGACACTCCTGAGATCACTTGACAGCTCGTTTGACACCCTTTCCCTGATGATTCAAGAATGCCCTGACTTCAAGACACTCGATCCGTCTGACATACTTGAGAGGCTCAACACACATGAGTTTCAGCTATCTGAGAAAGAGATATCTATGGTCCCAACTATGGCCGAACTCGCGCTTTGAAGGCAAAGGCTGTTTCCTCATCTGAAGAAGAATCTGACTGCAGTTCTGGTGATCCTGAAGACATTGGAAAGTAGCTTGCTATGCTCGTGAAGAAGTTCCAGAAATTCACTAAGAAGAAAGGCTTTAGAAAGTCTTCACGATCCAGCTCAAGAAATGATGAAGCTTCTACTCATGACCACAAGAAGAGAACGTGCCACAAGTGCAAGAAACCTGGTCACTACATCTCTGCGTGTCCGCAGTGGGACAATGAAAACAACAACAAGAAGAAGAGCAAGGAATATGATTCTGATGACAAGAAGAAGAAGAAGAAATCATCAAAGTCTTCTTCCAAGTCTTCATCAAAGTTTTCATCACACAAGAAGAGCTCATCTGGCAAGGCTCGTGCTTTTGTTGGCAAGGAGATGGATTCAGAAGAGGAGTCTGCTTCTGAGGAGGCGGAGGTGGAGTCCGACTCTGGTGTTGCAAGTCTGGCTCTAGCTACAGCCTACGTTGCCAAGTCCATCTTCAACACTGAAGACAATGGCTCCGTCACCAACACTGATGCTAATGACAAGGACGACTCCGCTCCCACCTAGTGCTTCATGGCACGTGGTGCCAAGGTAAACTCACGCGATGCTTACTTTCAAACAGCAAGTGAAGATGACTTTGATTGTGAAACCAAACCCAGCTACAAAACACTTGCTAAAATTGCAACTGAACAACAGAAAGCTATGGAACATATTCAAAAAGTGCTAGACAAAAGCGATGACCTGTTGGACGCAGAAATGACCCTATCTTAGTCCTTAATTGAAGACATAAAAAATCTTCATGTTAAGTATGAGGAACTTGAAAGTCGTCATGAAACGCTCTCAACAACTCATGAAAAGCTTTCCTACGATTATCTTCAAAGGAACCAAGAACTTGAGAAATTGAGAGCAGTTCATGAAGATCTTCAAAAAGAAAACGAGTCACTTCGCGCTCAACAGATCAGTCCCGCTCAGGAAGGATTTGAACCACCATGTCTAAAATGCCTTGAGCGTGATAATGCTACTTCTGTTGCTGAAGGTTCTACTACGGCTACTATTGCAATATCTTCAACTGTTGATGTGGTAACTAAACCCTCTGCTGAGGATGCCATTACTATTGCTGATGAAAATGCTAGGTTGAAGACATTTCTTGAGACTGGGATGTATAAAAGTCTCAAAGGGCATCAGACACTATGTGATGTCCTCAAAAAGCAGATTCTGAACCAAAACCCTAGAAAAGAGGGTGTTGGGTTCGAGAGGAAAATGAATGTTGATGGTTGAGGGAGTCCTGGACTAAGGGGTCCTCGGGCGTTCGGCCTATTACTCATTGGGCCAGACTGATGGGCTATGAAGACACGAAGACCGAAGACTATACCCGTGCCCGCATAGGACTCTACTTGGCGTGGAAGGCAAGCTAGGCAATCGATTATTAAGATTCCCTCTTATGTAACCGACCTCATGTAACCCTAGATCTCTCCGGTGTCTATATAAACCGGAGAGCATAGTCCGGAAAGGACAGATTCATTACCATATACTCATAGGCTAGACTTCTAGGGTTTAGCCATTACGATCTCGTGGTAGATCAACTCTTGTAACACTCATCTTCATCAAGATCAATCAAGCAGGAAGTAGGGTATTACCTCCATAGAGAGGGCCCGAACATGGGTAAACATCGTGTCCCCCGTCTCCTGTTACCATCGATCCTAGACGCACAGTTCGGGACCCCCTACTCGAGATCCGCCGGTTTTGACATCGACATTGGTGCTTTCATTGAGAGTTCCACTGTGCCGTCGACGAAAGGTTTGATGGCCCCTTCGATCGTCAGTAATGACATGACCCAGGGAGAAACCTTCCTCCCCGGACAGATCTTTGTATTCGGCGGCTTCGTACTGCGGGCCAACTCGCTTGGCCATCAGGAGCAGATCGATAGCTACGCCCCTGGCCATCAGGTCAGATTCGGAAGCCTGAACTACGTCACGGACATCCGTGGAGACTTGATCTTCGACGCATTCGAGACCGCGGCAACCGCTCCCCTTCGCCCTGATGAACATGGCTTAAACCTGTCATCGGGCCGAATCCAGGAGATAGCTCATGTAACAACTCTGGCCTTAGATCCGGAGCAGATCAAGTCGTCCGAAGATGGGAAACTAAAACCCATCACGGGGGCTACCAATTCGGCAGCGTTGGAGCCGCATGCAGATTCCACTTCGTACAATACTTGCATCAACGGAACCCCGGACTTGTCTCCGGTATCGAGTTCTGAACCCTGCGAGCCCGCGGATACTGAACTCGATCGGCTATCGACCTTCAAGTCCAGCGCCGCGGATATCTTCCAACACTCGCCCATGGGTGACCTACTAAACTCGATAAAAAACCTATCCCTGGCAGACTGCTCATCGCCGAACTATGTTCGGTTCGACCTTTCGGCGGATGATGGAGAATTTTGCTTCCCACCCGCCACCCACTTCATAGACACCGTCGAAGACCCAACCAACACGCCTGACCCCTACTCCAAAGACATCGACGGTCTGGACGACGATGAGGGGCAAAGCTAGAGCTTACTATTCGCTAGACACGGGGCGACCACTTCCTGGTATGACGTGTGTATGGTAGACACACCCAACGACGATCTCGATGATGACAAGGAGGATCCAGTCGAGGATAAGCCTCCTGGTACACACTCCGAACACCAGCGCCCCCGGCACCACTCTCAGTCACATCACTCAATAGAAAACAATACTAGCATCGGAGGTGATAATACTCCGGACAACGAAGACCCTGTTGAGACAGGATCCGAATAGGAGGACCAGGAAAGCGGGCAGGATAGCCCTGATGAACAGGACACATACAAAGACTCGGAGGATAGTAATTATCTTCCACTCTCAGAGGAAGAAGAGAGCCTCGGCAACGAGGAATTCATCGTGCGTGAGGAACCTCTAGAACAGGAGCGCTTTAAACACCGGCTCATAGCCACTGCAAGGAGCCTAAGGAGGAAGCAGCTGCAGCTTCAAGTGAGCCAAGATTTGCTCAATGATAGATGGACCGAGGTCCTGGCCGCCGAAGAATACGGCCTTAGCGTCCCAGACAAAAGCCACCGCAACAGTAGGTGGCTCCCTCAACACGATGGCAAAGCTTTGGAGCCCACACCACCATCGAATAAGTCGGTAGGCCGACCACAGTTTGGTCCGGGCAAAGCAGTAGCCCCAGCAGAGCACCATAACAACCCATCCGGCCGTCGAAGCAAGAATAAAGAAGCTCGGGGGAACACTCGCGACATCCAACAAGACCCGGAGGGTAGATCAGGACACACAAAATCGACACACAGATCGCGGAGACATGCCCCGGCCAGTAATAATGGTTATCTATTCGGACACAACAGACCCGAGCACGCTCGGTCCGAAAACCGTAAGCGGAGTCCACCGGAGGTGCTTCACAGTGTGGCCCAACATAGAGGAGCCGCACACCCTCTTTGCTTCACCAACGAGGTAATGGAGCATGAATTTCCAGACGGGTTTAAACCCATCAACATCGAATCATATGATGGAACAACAAATCCCGCAGTATGGATTGAGGATTACCTCCTCCATATCCACCTGGCTCGCGGAGACGACCTTCATGCCATTAAATACCTGCCTCTCAAGCTTAAGGGGACAGCACGGTACTGGCTAAACAGTCTGCCAGAAAATTCTATTGGCAGTTGGGAAGACTTGGAAGATGCCTTTCGTGACAACTTCCAAGGAACATATGTCCGACCACCAGATGCCGATGACTTAAGTCATATTGTACAACAACCCGGCAAGTCAGCGAGGGAACTCTGGACTAGGTTCCTAGTCAAAAAGAACAAAATCGTCGACTGTCCGGACGTGGAAGCCCTCGTGGCCTTCAAACATAGCATCCGAGATGAATGGCTAGCACGTCACCTCGGCCAGGAAGGACCTAAATCCATGACTGCCCTTACCGCTCTAATGACTCGCTTTTGTGCGGGAGAAGACAACTGGCTGCTCGCAAAAGCAATAACGCCAGCGACCCGGGCACTTCCTAAATCCAAGACGGCAACGGCAAGCCACGACTAAACGAGCATAACAGTCGCAGCAACAACGAAAGATTGCATGATACAGTGGTCAACGCCTGATTTCACAATCCGAAACCCGGCCAACGGAAGAAGCCATTTAAGGCCAAACAGGACGGACCATCTGCCCTTGACATGATATTGGACCGACCTTGTCAGATTCACGGCCACCCTGATAAGCCAGCCAATCAACCAACCGAAACTGTTGGGTCTTCAAGCAGGCAGGCAAGCTTAATGCCGAATACAAGGAGAGAAGGCCACCAAGCGATAAAGACGACGGCAAGGCTCGCCAGCCAAACACCGGGGGCCAGAAGCAGTTTCCTTCCGATGTTCGACCACTACCGGAGCGGAAATAGCAGTTCGGCTTCCGCCACCCACCCACTATGACGGCAGGTTTTACACCATGCGTACATCACTACGCGCTCAAGATACCATGGGCATCGGCAGAAGCACAATACGGACAACCCTGCAAGCATTCCCGTAACGCTTTTTATCCATTTTCTTTATTTTTCTTTATTATAAATAGGTGACCGACATGACTGCATATACAACGGACTCTGTCGGAGTTCGGATCCGCACACTCACCTAAGGGGTTACTTCAATTAAGGACTCCCCTCCCAGAGGACGGGCGGCGCAGACGTGCGACAGGAGGTCCAAAACATCTTTTTGTAGACCGCACTCTTTATTTTGAGCCTGTACTATGCCTTTTTCCTCCGTTCCCGACCTCGAGCATGTCAAATAGCGGGGTTGTGGTTTTTCTTTTCTTTTTATATATATGAATTTATCATTGGCTTATTGCTCCACTCCCAGTAAACTTCATCCGAACTAAATCTTCTATACTCCTTTTGCAATGAGTACGGCTGTAACGGCGGTGTTACAAGACGCACCTCGGCATAACTTGCCAGGGGCTTGGTATCGGAACAAATGAGTCGCCAATAAAAGCCCTAATAGCTCTATAGCGTACTTCGGCGTCGCAAGTTTGGCCTTATATGCATCAGCTCCGAATCATTGTCTTTGGTCAATAGTTGGGTTGCCCGGCTCTTGTGCTTGCTACCCTACGTTCCGCTCTATCGTCTAGGGTAGTAAAGGGATAACTACTGCGATTGTGCCCTGGCTTTGACCGGATGAGCACCTTAGTAGAGAAAGCCGAAAACTGACTGTCATGATGCGGCGAGAGCTGGTCAACCACTTGACCACTTATTCGAATCTTTAGCGATTCTCCGTGTCACACGAAGGATCTTTTTCAGATCAAAACATGTAAGGCACAATATTACGATACGCCGCATACATACCAGGGGCTATGTCGTAGCCCCACCATAAAACTCCTATGGCTAAGTGAAAGTGTTAACGCCCTATAGTCCGACTGCCTGGTTCGCCGCATTATCACCTCCTTTATGGACCAAGACGTTGGATAAAGAGTGATTCAATGCTTTTCTGAACACCCCCGTATTTCCTACGAGGGGGCTGAAGCCGGCGACTGGAAAACTTTCAAACTACATTAAAACGGCCGCACAGGAGGAATACAAGGTTTCGAGCAAAAAAATAGATTAACTATAAAGTTGTCTGTTACAACCCTTATACACATCACTCGAATATTATGTCTTTTGAGCACTGACCCTCTATCAAGCGGGCGGCCTCTAGGACGTCTCCAAAATAATGCTCCGGTTCCGGACGGTCCTTGCCTTCGGGTGGATTCTTCGTCACAATATCGATGGCCTTCATCTTCCCCCAGAATGTCTTGACTCGGGCAAAGGCCATCCGTGCACCTTCAATGCATGCCGACCGCTTCACAGCGTTAATACGCGGCACCGCGTCAGCAAGCCGCTGCACCAGGCCGAAGTAACTACTCGGAACAGGTTAAGTCGGCCACAAATGGACTACGACGTTCTTCATGGCAGCGCCGGATATCCTATGCAGCTTGGCCCACTGGGAGATCTGTTCATTCAGCAACAGAGGGCGCTTCGACGCGCCGAATTGCGACCAGAAAAACTTCTCCGTTGCATACCCCTCTTGCACCTGATAAAACTACGCCGCATCGGAAGGACTCTTCGGCAAGTCTAAAAAATTGTCCGGAGAACTCCATACTTGGTTAAGCTGAGCATAGTTCGGATCGCCGAACTTAGCCTGTAGCAAAAAGAGCTTGCAAGCCACAATCTCCCCAGCTTGCCGGATCTCCTCACGGGCTGCTCTAGATTCAGACTGCGCCTCTCTCGCCTCTCGTAAGGCCTTGTCAAGTTCAACCGTTTTGGCTTCACTTTCCTTCTCAAGAAGTTTACAGCGGCCAGCCGCATTCTCTAACTCGCGCGCCATGGTGGAGATCTTCTCCTTGTCTTGGCGCCGCGCAAATTGTTCAGCTTTCAACTCAGCCGATGCCTTTTCGGCAGCCTCATTACTAAACCGGGCCTGCTCCTTGGCCCAGGCTAGCTCCGCCCGAAGGGCTTCCACGGCGGCAGCACCATCTGCATTGATGCACATTTTATGTCAAACTCTCTTCAGAGTCATGCTTACATTATAAGCACATTGGTGTAAGGAATGCTCGACATATATACCTTGCGAGTCGTAAGACGCCTGTTGGTCAAAGCAATGTCATCCTCTGCATTATCCCGCTTTCGCTGCAGTTCGGTTACCTTCGAATTTCCGGCAGCAGTAGGAGGGGAGACAGCCTGCATTCCAAATTAAACCAAGGTTACTCCGATCACTTCCTTTGGAAGGCGATCCGAGTCTCAGGGGCTACTGCATACACAACAGGTGCATTCTGTCAATATTATTCAATTGGCAACATTACATCACAGACCTCAAAACCTCTCAGAAGGCTCGTAAAAGCCTCGTTCAACCCGCTTTTCACGGATACAACTTTTTCGACCACCATAACCATTAAGGCACAGTGCTTCTCTGAAACGGACGCTCGTCGCAGCATGTCCGTCAGTGTCTCCGGCACTCCTGGGTCTTCGGACGCCACTGCCGGAGCACGATATTCCTTTGAAGGAATCTGCTTACCCGCCTCTAGCATTACCTCCGGCTGTAAACCGTATAGTTCGGGGCCGTCATTCTTGATCCCCGAACCCTGAGTGACAGAGGCACCACCTTCGGGTAGCTCCTTCCTCGTTTCCTGTGCTACTTGCCGGTTGGGAGGAGCCCTCCGGGACGATACCTCGAGATCATCCGCCCTCTTAGGCGATGAGGCCGGAGAAGGCGTGTCACTCTCCATCATCTCCGGAAGAAGGTCTTCCGACGAGGACGATTGAGAAACACCAGGCGTTAACCAGCGAGGACGCACATATATTGGAGGGTTATTTCATAATAAGAATGACGTATGGTTAAATTGCTCTGCCCCGCTTACGGTCTGGCCGGAGGTTCGTCTTCATCATCAAGCTCAACGACGACATCACTTGCCCGGCCCAAGCCGCCCGACGATGGCATTTTTCCTTTTTTGGAAGGCTTCCCCTCCTGACCTCGAGAGGCGGCCCTCTTCTTGCCATAAAGTGCCCCCTCCACGCCTTTGCCCCTGGGCAAAAGGGTTTGGGTTTCGCCGAACACAGCACTTAAATCACCTGTAGGATGGGCATCTCCTCTGGGCTCCCCGCTCTCGCGCCCCTCTCTAGACACCAGGTACGGTTTCGGGACCAACATCCGCATCAGTAGGGCGGACGCATGGTCTTCGGGAAGGGGCGCCGAGCACCAGATTAACACCGCTTTCTTTATGCAGTCCTGTATAAAGGCAGGTTGTTTAGTGTCTTGTCAAAAGATGCTTGGATGAAAGGTGTGTGGGGATTAAATACTTACCGGGGTGTCCGGATGATTGCAGTCGAGGCCGACGTCTTCGGTGGTGTCCGGCCATTGCTCCCGCTCCCCGAAATATAACTTCCACATTCCTTCTTGTGTAATGCCGAAGAAGTGCTGAAGAGTGCGCCGCCCTTCTGGATTGAACTCCCACATACAGAGAGGTCGCCGTTGACAAGGCAGGATCCGGCAGACCAGCATTACCTGAACGACGTTCACAAGATCGATGCCCCTCTCGGTAAGGCTTCGGATGCGACCTTGCAGAGTCTGCACCTCACTAGCAGATCCCCAGTCCAACCCCTTGTTGATCCCTGAAGCAAGCTGAGTCGGACGGCCTGGTCGGAATGCAGGCGTAGCCGCCCACTTGGAGCCCCGCGGCTCGTTGACATAAAACCATCCATGTTGCCATAGTTCGGAAGACTCGACGAAGGATCCTTCAAACCAAACCGCGCTGGCAAGCTTGTTTATTACCATGCTGCCGCACTCTGCCTGCTCCCCCTCTATCACCGGCGGCCTCAAAGCAAAGTGCAGAGGGGTCCAGAGGAAGGCTTCACATGTGAAGATGAATGCCGAGATGAGAAGAATAGAGTCCGGGGCCAGATTGTGAAAATCTAGCCCATAGTAGAACATAAGCCCCCGGACGAAGGGGTTAAGCGCGAACCCTAACCCATGGAGGAAGTGGGACACAAATACTACCCTCTCGCCGGATTTGGGGGTGGGGATAATCTGCCCCTCGGCAGGAAGCCGATGAAGGATTTCTGGGGTCAGGTATCTCGCTACGCGGAGCTTCGCAATATCCTCCTCCGTGACGGAAGAAGCCACCCACCGGCTAAACGGCTGGACCCGGACATGATTGGGGCTGGTGGTGATTAGGACTCGAGGGCTAGAACTCAAGGTGGCTGGGGTTGAGGAAGAAGCAAGCACGGAAGAAAAAGACAAGTCTGGGTCCCTATATAAAGGCCCAGAATATCGAGCGTCCCCTCCAGGGTCTCTAAACTTACCTATCCTCAAAGAGTTGTACCAGGGGACGGTTGGGTTACCCATACCAAAATTATTGAAAATCCCGTGAATAAGGGGACACGATCCCTGCTTTGACAAGACGTGCCAATAAAACCGCTTCCCGAGACGTGGGGCGACAGGCTAGCCAACGGTTGAAAATAATAACTGGGCAGGCGTGATGCAATGTCATAAACAGTTGTCGACAGATTGGACTCGTGAAGTATTGTATTTTCCGCAATTATATACACAGGTCTGGATACAATTATGTACACAAGTCCGGATACAATTGTATGTTCGGAAGAAGGGGAACCCGCCTTGCAATGCCGAAGACGAACTGCGCGCCGGACTCCTCGTCATTGAAGCCAGGTTCAGGGGCTACTGAGGGAGTCCTAGACTAAGGGGTCCTCGGGCGTCCGGCCTGTTACTCATTGGGCCGGACTGATGGGCTATGAAGGCACGAAGACCGAAGACTATACCCGTGTCCGGATAGGACTCTACTTGGCGTGGAAGGCAAGCTAGGCGATCGATTATGAAGATTCCCTCTTATGTAACCGACCTCATGTAACCCTAGATCTCTCCGGTGTCTATATAAACCGGAGAGCATAGTCCGGATAGGACAGATTCATTACCATATACTCATAGGCTAGACTTCTAGGGTTTAGCCATTATGATCTCGTGGTAGATCAACTCTTGTAACACTCATATTCATCAAGATCAATCAAGCAGGAAGTAGGGTATTACCTCCATAGAGAGGGCCCGAACCTGGGTAAACATCGTGTCCCCCGTCTCCTGTTACTGTCGGAGTAAATAGCCACGGGTAGCCTAACCGACTACCCATGGTTCTTCAAAAATTATCAGGCCGATTGAGCCTTCAAGCGTTCGAAGCATTGGGCCGACTTCCCCTGGCCGACTACCGCAGGGGCTGGCTCTCCAAAGGCGACCCGGCCCCGGTGACCTCCCCCAAGATGGTTGCGAGATGGCCGGCTCCAGGAAGCCGGCGCCAAGAGGACCAACTTCCAAGAGCCAGCCATGAAGCACGCCAACTCCACAAACCCGGCCAAGACCGCACCCACCAAAACTACACCCACATAACGGTGACAAGACGGGGTGTGGCCACAGTGCGGCCCACTACCCCCGAAGCCCGAGGTAGGCATGGCCACAGGACGCCGTACGGGTCATCCATCTCCCGTCCGGCTCGGCGCTGTAGCCATGCTAGCCTCAACGTCATCCACGACAGACGCCAGTACGGCCCACGGGCGGCGGGCCCCTTTAGCCAGAGAGAGGCGCGAAGGCGGCCAAGCCTCCCCCAGTCGGCCAAGGGCGTAGCCGGCCCCCAAAAGCCGGCTACCCCCTCCCTCGAAGCATGTGCCACATTAAGGAGACAAGACGAGGTAAGGCTACAGTGAGAGCCCTCGAGTCGGCACACTGTAGCCACGCTTACCTCGACGAAGCCCTCGTCACCAGGGACGAGGCTACAGTAAGCAGCCGCCGACAAGACCCCTAGGCAGTGGGGCCGGCCTGTCGACCA
This sequence comes from Triticum aestivum, assembly GCF_018294505.1. Classification (NCBI taxonomy): domain Eukaryota; kingdom Viridiplantae; phylum Streptophyta; class Magnoliopsida; order Poales; family Poaceae; genus Triticum; species Triticum aestivum. The sequence goes on along the minus strand of NC_057796.1, from coordinate 160,078,005 downwards.
AGAGGACGACAGCCGGCAGGACCCACCAGTCGGTGGGCCCCAACGGCCGGCGGAGAAGCCGGTGAGCGCAGACACTGACGACTGGGACCCGCGCCCAGCCGGATTACAATTGTACCCCCGGGGGTAGGCCTATATAAACCCCCCGGGGCACCCATGCAAAGGGTTGGCTTCTTAGAGTTACACACACACCATATAGAGAGGGAAGTGAAAGCTAGCCTTGCTCTTCTTCTCCCTTGAACCCAACAGCTCTAGGAGCATTTGTAGCTACTCTTTCTGATCTAGTGATCATGCGGAGACCCCGCAGAGCAGGACTAGGGGTGTTATCTCCACGGAGAGCCCCGAACCTGGGTAAGATTCGCCGGCGTGCATGTCTTCGCCTCATCCCGTTTCCAGGCACCGGCGACGTCTTACTGGCTCCCACCATGATAAGCCACCCGTTGGCATATGTCGCACCTACCACCCGACATTTGGCGCCCACCGTGGGCCCAGGTGCACCGTTGCCCGGAGACCTGTTCTGGACGGGAACCCTCTTCCTCCCCCGCGAGCGTAGCCAGCCTACTGCGCCCGATGGCGTTTGCCTCGACGCGCTGCAAGGCGTCGACGACGCCTGCACGGCAAGCTGCCTCGCCGATCTTCTCGGCGAGACTTGCATCTCCGACGAGCCTGTGTCCAACGCGGGCACGGACTACCCCGAGAGCCGCCTCGTCAGCCTCCTCGACCAGCTTCACGTCTCCAGCGAGCCTGCTGCAGACTTGGAGTCGGTCGGCTCCACCGACCCGATGCTTGTCGATTCCAACACGGCATCGCTCGACGCCTACCCCTCCGACGTGGTGGTCTTCGACAATCCTCTCCCTCGAGCTGACAGTGGCAGCAGCGCTGTCACCGAAGTGTTGGTCATTAGCCACGTCGCCAACTCGGGCGAGAACGCCCACGACGCCCTGCAAGCGGCGATGCCCGACCTATCCGTCCCCATCCCGGCCGACGCCGACGCCGAGACCCTGGAGGCACGCCGCCTCGCCCTCGTCGCGGAAGACCAGAAGATAGCCTCCATGAGACGCCTCACCGAGGCCCACCAGCGCGAGGTCGACCTCTCCGCCTTCGGTACGCCGCCGCCTTACGGGCCGAGCCGAGCCGGCTTCGTCCAGAAGTGCGGCGCGGCTATCGCCAGCATGCTGGGGGCAGATCGCCTCGTCTACGCCACCCCGCTCGAGAATCTGCGAGCCGCTCAGGCGGCCGCTGAGGAGCTAAATGGGCGAGCTCCCCTACATGACAAGGCGGATCCAGCAGCTGATCGACGCGGCTACAGAACGGCACGAAGCCGGCGCCCGCGCCGATAGTCATCCCCCGCGCCGGGAGCACGCCGCGATGTCCCGCTCGCCGACTGCGAGCGGCGCCCGCCAGAGGAAAGACAAGGAGCCATCTGCTAGCCGCAGCCGGACTCGCATCACCATCGAGCGCGACGCGGAAGGCCGCCCTCGAGCGGTGGAGCGCCAAGGAAATTCGCCTCCTCCACTGCCTCGAAGGGAGAGACGTCTCACCCCGCCGCCCGTCACGCACCCGACTCTTGGTGACTGACTAGGCCACCGAGAATGAGTCGGCGAGAACGACGCCCGCCACCGGATCGACCGCCGTGCTCGATCCCTGGCGCTAGAAGAAGAAGACGATGTCAGCCTACCATGCTTTGGCCCCCGCATCCACGACGAGCCCTTCCCCAAAGGGTTCTCGCTCCCCAGAGACACGCCCAAATACAACGGCTCTGTGAAGCCGGAAGATTGGCTCATCGACTACTCCACTGCCGTCAGCATAGCCAACGGCAATCGGCGCGTGGCCGTGAAGTACGTCCCCCACATGCTGCAAGGCACGGCGCGCACCTGGCTCAACAGCCTCAAGCCGTACAGCATCAACAGCTGGCTGGACTTCACGGAAGTCTTCGTCCGCAACTTCACCAGCACGTACAAGCGGCCTCCCAAGCCTCGCCAGCTCTCCCTGTGCGTCCAAGGGCCCAATGAGTCGACTCGCGACTACCTCACGCGATGGGCCGAGCTCCGCAATTCCTGCGAGGGGGTACACGAGGTTCAGGCCATCGAGTACTTCACCGCCGGGTGCCGAGAGGGCACCCTCCTCAAGCACCGACTCCTCTGCGATGAGCCGGCTACCCTCGACGAACTGCTGATCATTGCGGACAAGTACGCCACGGCCGACTCCTCGATGAAGACCAAGCTCCGAGTGGACGCTTCTGGGAAGGTGCTCGCTCCGGCTCCCAAGACGCCGGCTGGCGACTCCAATCGGCGCCCCTACCAGAACGATCACAAGCGCAAGGCCCCCATGCCGCCTTCCACCAGTCGGCAGGTGGCCACAGTTGAAGATGAGCAGCCCAAAGAGCGGCCCACTCCCAAGAAGAAGGGTGGCAGGCCTGCTTGGCAGCCGGCTTCCTCTTACGAGCAGACTCTCGACGCCCCCTGCAAGTTCCACAGTGGCGCGAAGCCGCCCAGCCACACGACCCGAAAATGCCACTAGCTCACGCGAATCTCCAAGGGCGAAGGGTTGGTGCCGCCTCTGCCTCTTGGCCCGCCGCCTCCAGCCCCCCAACAGCCGGTGGCTCGACCGGCAGTCGTAGCCATTCAAGACGAGTTCCCTGAAGAGCACGCCGCCTACATCGTCTTCACAAGCCAAGCCAAAGACAAGCGTAGTCGACGCCGTCAGCATCAAGAGGTCAACGCGGTCGCCTCTAGCGTCCCCGAGTTCATGCACTGGTCCGAGAAGCGCATCAACTGGAGCCAGGCCGACCACCCAGAGGTGATTCCCTCCCCTGGCTCCTATGCACTAGTCTTGGATGTCACCCTCGCAACGGAGAGGCGAGCTGCCCGATTCTCCCGCGTCCTGATAGATGGCGGAAGCAGTATCAATATACTGTACCGCGATACCATGGAGAAGCTGAACATCAAGGCAAAGAAGCTTATGCCAAGCCGGACCGTGTTCCATGGCATCGTCCCCGGCTTGTCTTGTTCCCCGATCGGCAAGATCAAGATGGATGCTCTCTTCGGAGACAAGGATCATTTTCGCCGAGAAGCGATCTGGTTTGAGGTAGTGGATCTGGAGAGCCCCTACCATGCTTTGCTTGGCCGACCTGCTCTGGCCAAATTCATGGTTGTGCCCCACTACGCTTACCTGAAGATGAACATGCCGAGCTCGAAGGGGATCATCACCGTAGCCGGCGACTACAAGAAGTCCATCGAGTGCGCCATGGACAGCAGCCGGCTGGCCGAGTCCCTCGTAGTGGTGGATGAGAAGAAGATGCTGGAGCGGGTTGTGGCTATGGCCGGCAAGCAGCCGGCCATGTCCCCCAATCCCAAAGATTTTGGTGCACAAGGCTCCTTCCAGCCGGCCAAGGAGACGAAGAAGATACCCTTGGACCCGGAGAATCCGGAAAGGTTTGTTGTCATTGGGGCAAACCTGGACAGTAAATAGGAAGGCGAGCTCGTCGACTTCCTCCGTGAGAATCGAGACATTTTTGCATGGTCCCCAAAGGACATGCCGGGTGTCCCGAAGTATTTCGCCGAGCACAAATTACACGTCCGAGCCGACGCGAAGCCGGTCAAACAGCCCCTTTGTCGACTGTCAGAAGAGAAGCAAAGAATCGTAGGAGAAGAGATAGCCCGGCTCCTCGCCGCTGGCTTTATTATGGAAGTGTTTTTTCCAAAGTGGCTTGCCAACCCAGTTCTGGTATTGAAGAATAACAACAAGTGGCGCATGTGTATAGACTACACCAGCCTCAACAAGGCCTGCCCCAAGGATCCGTTTGCTTTGCCATGGATTGACCAAGTGATAGACTCCACAGCCGGATGCGAGTTGTTGAGCTTTTTGGACGCCTACTCAGGGTACCATCAAATCAAGTTGGACCCAGCAGACCGCCTGAAGACTGCCTTCATCACACCATTCGGAGCTTTCAGTTACCTGACTATGACATTCGGCTTAAGGAATGCCGGTGCCACTTTTCAGCGTTGCATGCAGAAATGCCTCTTCAAGCAACTCGGCAGAAATGCCCACGTCTATGTAGAAGACATTGTGGTGAAGACAGAGAAGCACGGCACCCTGCTGGAAGACCTGAAAGAAACATTCGCCAACTTGCGCCGATTCCAAATCAAGCTCAACCCCGAGAAATGCGTGTTCGGAGTACCAGCCGGCCAGCTGCTAGGCTTTCTGGTCTCTGAACGCGGCATCGAGTGCAACCCTGTGAAGATCAAGGCCATCAAGAGGATGGAGATTCCCACCAAATTGCGAGATGTGCAGAAGTTCACCGGGTGCTTGGCCTCCCTAAACCGCTTTATCAGCCGGCTAGGAGAAAAGGCTCTCCCCCTGTACCGACTCATGAAGAAGTCCACTCACTTCGAGTGGAATGACCAAGCCGACCAAGCCTTCCATGAGCTGAAGAAGATGCTGACCACCCCACCTGTCCTGGCGGCGCCGACTGAGAAGGAGCCCATGCTCCTCTACATTGCCGCGACTAGCCGAGTGGTCAGTACAGTTGTCGTGGTCCAGCGCCCGGAAGAAGGCCGAGCCCAGCTAGTCCAGAGGCCGGTGTATTATCTAAGCGAAGTACTATCCAGCTCAAAGCAAAACTACCCGCACTACCAGAAGATGTGCTATGGGGTGTACTTCGCCGCTAAGAAGCTGAAGCCCTACTTTCAAGAGAATCCCATCATGGTCGTATGCATCGCCCCGCTTGCCGAGATCATAGGCAGCCGGGATGCATCCGGCCGGGTGGCTAAATGGGCCATTGCGCTGGCACCTTACACAATCTTCTACCAGCCCCGCACCGCCATCAAGTCCCAAGCATTGGCCGACTTCCTCGTCGACTGGGCCGAGACCCAGTACCTACCGCCGGCTCCCGACTCTACCCATTGGCGGATGCACTTCGACGGGTCCAAGATGCGCACCGGCTTGGGAGCCGGCATCGTCCTCACCTCTCCCAAAGGCGACAAACTCAGATACACGCTGCAAATCCACTTCGCCGCCTCCAACAACGTGGCCGAATACGAGGCGCTCGTACATGGGCTCCGGCTAGCCAAAGAGCTCGGCATACGCCGGATCCTGTGTTACGGCGACTCAGACTTGGTGGTCCAGCAGTCGTCTGGCGACTGGGACGCCAAGGACGCGAACATGGCGAGCTATCGATTCCTCGTCCAGCAGATCAGCGGGTACTTCAAAGGGTGCGAGTTCCTTCACGTGCCAAGGGCCGACAACGACCAAGCAGATGCCCTGGCACGGATCGGCTCCACCCGACAGGCTATACCGACCGGCGTCTCCCTCCAGCGCCTCCTCAAGCCGTCCATCAAGCCGTCTCCAGAGTCGGACTCTATCTTCGTACCGACTGTCCCCGATGCAGCCGTATCCGACTGGAAGAATCCCGCAGGCGGCACGGGGACTTCGACAACTGGCTCGCCGACTGCCGTAGTCGCACCCGGCCCGGGGACTACAGCAGTCGGCCCGGGGACTGCAGCAACGCAAGAAGCGGTGGCCGACTCCAATTCCACGCCTCCCGACCCACCCACCCGAGTCATGGTGGCCGCACTCACAGAAGAAGAAGTCATAGCTCCATCATGGGCCCAGCCCATCCTCAGATTCCTAGTCAGCAGAGAGCTGCCGGCTGATGAGATCTCAACAAGACTAGTGCAACGATGAGCCGGAGCATATGCAATAATCAATAGAGAGCTTGTGAAGCGCAGCGTCACTGGAGTCTTCCAGCGCTGTGTCGAGCCAGAAAAAGGAGTGGCAATCATCAAGGATATCCACCAAGGCGAATGCGGCCACCACGCAGCCTCAAGATCACTTGTGGCCAAAGCTTTTCGCCATGGTTTCTTTTGGCCGACTGCTTTGGAAGATGCCAAAGAGATAGTTAAGAGCTGCAGAGGATGCCAAGTCTTCAGTTCCAAGCAACACCTGCCGGCTTCTGCACTCAAGACCATTCCCCTCACGTGGCCCTTTGCCGTCTGGGACTGGACATGGTGGGCCCTTTCAAGACAGCCCGCGGCGGCTTGACACATCTACTTGTCGCCGTGGACAAGTTCACAAAGTGGATCAAAGCGAAGCCAATCAAGAAGCTGAACGGGCCGACTGCCGTAACATTCATCACCGACATCACTACTCGGTACGGCGTACCGCACAGCATCATCACCGACAACGGCACAAACTTTGCCAAAGGAGCACTGGCACGTTTCTGTGCGACGCAGGGCATCCGACTGGACTTAGCGTCCGTTGCCCACCCGCAGTCAAACGGCCAGGTCGAGCGAGCAAATGGACTCATCCTCTCCGGCATCAAGCCCCGACTGGTTGTACCACTGGAGCGATCGGCCGGCTGCTGGCTCGATGAGCTGCCGGCTGTCCTCTGGAGTCTGCGTACTACCCCCAACAAGTCAACCGGCTTCACTCCGTTCTTCCTTGTATATGGTGCCGAGGCTGTCATCCCAACCGGCATCGAGTTCGACTCACCTCGGGTCACCATGTACACGGAGGCGGAGGCCAAGGAAGCAAGAGAAGACGGCGTCGACCTACTAGAAGAAGGCCGGCTGTTAGCACTCAGCCGGTCCGCCATCTACCAGCAAGGGTTGCGCCGCTACCACAACCGCAAGGTCAAGCCAAGATCCTTCCAAGAGGGCGACCTTGTGCTTCGGCTGATCCAGCGAACAGCCGGCCAGCACAAGCTCTCGGCCCATTGGGAAGGCCCCTTCGTCATCAGCAAGGCACTAGGCAACGACTCCTACTACTTGATCGACGCGCAAAAACCAAGAGCACGCAAGAGAGATGACTCCAGCAAGGAGTCGGAGCGACCATGGAACGCGAACCTCCTGAGAAGATTTTACAGTTGAAAGCAGTATGTATCATGCTACCCTTTTGTATTAAGTATGAAACAACAGACTCCTCGAGGAGCACTCGGGGACTACCTTTATTTATCTATGAGTGACGAGTGTCATATCCATGAATGTATTATTACATTTGATTTCTTGTCTGGCACCGGGTTCGACTAGTCGGCCCGGGGACTGGCCGCCTTAAGCTATATTACAAGTTCTACCTGAAGTCAGACAAGTAGTGTGCCGGCTCCCGAGTCCTCTCTTGTTGAAAGTCGCAGCTCGAAGAGCCGACTGTCCGACTAGCAAGAGAAAAGGCAGAAAGGATGCCCACACGAAAAACGGCTAAGGACTAATGAACTCATATAGCGAAAAGACGACCTCCAACCACGCTTGCCGGCTGTCAGAACAGCCGGCTAGCCGGCTTCCCAAACACTTAGCTATAATCCAACAAAGCTAGAGTACTTGCCCTCCCAATTGGCCAAGCACTTCTCCAGCCACAGATTGCAGAGCAACTGTCTGACTGGGGAGGCGGCAACCAAGGGAGGGCGGCAAAGGAAACAGCAGAAGGATGAAAAGCAAAGAACGAGGAAAAGCCAAATGCATGCATAGTCATATATACATATAAAGCCCCCAACAGGCCGGCAATCGACATAGTTCGAATACACCCCCAGTGGGTGGAATTGTGTAAACTTAACAGAATATTGTTCCAAAAGTGACAAGACAGGAAAACAAAAGATAGCAGACTAGACTAAAGGCGCGGTGCGGGAGCCCGGTTGGTCGGTGGAGATGGCTTCGCCGGCTGAAGGAGTGGCCGGCTGGCGGGTCTCGGCTTGGTCACCACCGGTGGCAGGCGACGCACCCGCGCGTGACGTGGTGCTGGAGGCGCGGTCAGGCTGAGGCTGGCCGGCCGCTCCACCATCCGGCCCGGCGTCTTCACCCTCCTCCACCTCCTCCTCGCCCTCGTCGCTTGGAGTCGATCTCCTCCGTCGAGTCTTCACCGTCTGCCGGGTTCAGCCTGAACCACTCCTCCGGCTGGGCAACACCGTTATCATCTACCTCAGGGGCGAAGGCGCTGGTGTCGGTGTAGTCGGCGATCGCCAAAGCCCGCCGGATGATAGCAGGCCGCGCCGGCTCCAGCTCCGTGTCGGCCTGCTGCCGCCAGGTAGCTAGCTGATCTAGACTCAGTCCGGGATACCAGGCCTTGACGAACTCCAGCGCCCGCCTGGCGCCGGACCGAGCCGCCGAAGCCTTCCAGGCTTCAAAGCGGCCGACCGCGACCTCCAGCCAGTTGGCAGTCCGACTGGGGGTGCGGGGAACCACTTCGCCAGGCCAAAGGGCGGCTAGCACCTGCGCCCCGGCACGTTGAAGACGGCGGAGCAGTCGATGAGCTGGCTGGAGGCGGGCCTGGATCGCCAAGAGCTGCTCCTCCAGCGACCGGCTAGCATTTGGCGCAATCTCAGTGCCAGCCTGCCTCCGTGCCTCGCGGCGGGCCTCGATGATCTGGTTGGCGGCGGTAGAGTAGCCAGGGAAGTACTCTGCGCAAGAAAGAAAGAGAAAGAAGAGAAAACACCAAGTCAGAAAACGAGCCAAAAGCGGCAGGCGGTAAGAAAGGACGAAGAAGTAGGCGGCTTACCGTCAACCAGATCTTCGATCTGGCCATAGCCATTGATCAGAGTCTGCTTTGCTTCAGCCCAGCCAGCCGCCTCTGTCTCGTACTCGGCCTGGAGGGCGGCTTCGCTGTCCTGCACCGCCTTCAGAGCCGCCTTGTGGCTCTCTTCCTGGTCGGCCAACCTCTTGGCCAGGCGGTCACGTTCCTGCACCAAGGCGGCAAACTCGGCCTCCTTGGCACGAAGGGCAGCCTGAGAACCTCCCAGCTGCGCCCTCAGGCTGGCGTTGGCCGCTGCAAGGACGGCAGAAAAAGAAGAAGCAATAAGAGGAAGTCGTCAAGGAAGATCCGACCCGACTGCTCAGCAGTCGGCCCGAATCTCGGGGACTACACCCAGTGGGTGCGCTGACGCGCCCCCACGGAAGAAACCAAGATCAAGAAGAAGCAAGATAAGAAGACTAACCCGGATGGCCGCCCGCGTCACAAGGAATTCGTCGGTGTATCGCCTCAGCGCCGTAGCCTGGGCCTAGAGCCGGGTCCGGATGTCCCGCGCGGCCACGTTCATCATGGCCGTCCCTCCGCCCGGCGTCCACCCCGAGGTGGCGCTAGCCACCTCCACATCCTGGGCCGACGAGCTGGAGCCCGCGGCTGGCTGCGGCTCCGACGCAGCCTTCTGTGGCTCTGACGTAGCCTTCCCCGCGCGCCGGCTCGGCGGCGTCCGGACCGCCAGCTCAGTTCTTGCCTATTTCAGTGTTTCGAAGAAAAGGAATATCAAATGGAGTCCAAACAGAATGAAACCTCCGGGAGAGTTATTTTTGGAACGGAAGCAATCCAGGAGACTTGGAGTGTACGTCGGGGAAGCAACGAGGTGGCCACGAGGCAGGGAGGCGCGCCTGCCCCCCTGGGCGCGCCCCCACCCTCGTGGCTCCCCTAACCGACTTCTTTCGCCTATAAGTATCCATATAACCTAAAAACATCGGGGAGCACAATAGATTGGGAGTTCCGCCGCCGCAAGCCTCTGTAGCCACCAAAAACCAATCGGGACCCTGTTCCGGCAGTGCCGGAAAGGGGATCCCTCACCGGTGGCCATATTCATCATCCCGGTGCTCTCCATGACGACAAGGGAGTAGTTCACCCTGGGGGCTGAGGGTATGTACCAGTAGCTATGTGTTTGATCTCTCTCTCTCTCTGACTCGTGTTCTTGAGGTGGTACGATCTTGATGTATCGCGAGCTTTGCTATTATAGTTGGATCTTATGATGTTTCTCCCCCTCTACTCTCTTGTAATGGATTGAGTTTTCCCTTTGAAGTTATCTTATCGGATTGAGTCTTTAAGGTTTTGAGAACACTTGATGTATGTCTTGCATGTGCTTATCTATGGTGACAATGGGATATTCACGTGATCCACTTGATGTATGTTTTGGTGATCAACTTGCGGGTTCCGTTTGTGAACTTTTGCATAGGGGTTGGCACACGTTTTTGTCTTGACTCTCCGATAGAAACTTTGGGGCACTCTTTGAAGTACTTTGTGTTGGTTTGAATAGATGAATCTGAGATTGTGCGATGCATATCGTATAATCATACCCACGGATACTTGAGGTGACATTGGAGTATCTAGGTGACATTAGGGTTTTGGTTGATTTGTATCTTAAGGTGTTATTCTAGTATGAACTCTATGATAGATCGAACGGAAAGAATAGCTTTGTGTTATTTTACTACAGACTCTTGAATAGATCAATCAGAAAGGATAACTTTGAGGTGGTTTTGTACCCTACCATAATCTCTTCCTTTGTTCTCCGCTATTAGTGACTTTGGAGTGACTCTTTGTTGCATGTTGAGGGATAGTTATATGATCCAATTATGTTATTATTGTTGAGAAAACTTGCACTAGTGAAAGTTTGAACCCTAGGCCTTGTTTCCTAGCATTGCAATACCGTTTGTGCTCACATTTGTCAATAGTTACCTTGCTGTTTTTTATATTTTCAGATTACAAAAACCTATATCTACCATCCATATTGCACTTGTATCACCATCTCTTCGCCGAACTAGTGCACCTATACAATTTACCATTGTATTGGGTGTGTTGGGGACACAAGAGACTCTTTGTTATTTGGTTGTAGCGTTGTTTGAGAGAGACCATCTACATCCTACGCCTCCCGCGGATTGATAAACCTTAGGTCATCCACTTGAGGGAAATTTGCTACTGTCCTACAAACCTCTGCACTTGGAGGACTAACAACGTCTACAAGAAGAAGGTTGCATAGTAGACATCAGGCTCTTTTCTGGCGCCGTTGCCGGGGAGGTGAGTGCTTGAAGGTATATCTTTAGATCTCGCAATCGAACCTTTTTGTTTCTTGTTTTATCACTAGTTTAGTCTATAAAAGAAAACTACAAAAAATGGAATTGAGGGTCCCTCATATGCTTCATCTTTTTAATGTCTTTCGTGAAAATGATGGGAAGGAAAATTGTGCTCAAGTACTAGAAGAAGAATTACATAGAATGATTGACATAAAATATGTGAATGATGAGCATGATTGCAATGTTGTTAGTATGAGTTCTTTGAATACCCATGATGCTAACTATATGCAAAGCCACAAGCTTGGGGAAGCTATGTTTGATGAAGATGATATTTTTTGTCCCCCAAGTTTTGATGAGCAAATTAATTATGATGAAAGCATGCCTCCTATTTATGATGATTATTGTGATGACATGTATGCTATAAAGAATAAAGATAACCATGAAACTTTTCATCATGATTTTAATTTTCAATTGGATTATGCTTCACATGATATTTATTTTGTTGAGTTTGCTCCCACTACTATTGATGAGAATAAATTCGCTTATGTGGAGAGTAATAAATTTTCTATGCTTGTAGAACATGAAAAGAATGCTCTATGTGATGGTTATATTGTTGAATTCATTCATTATGCTACTGAAAATTATTATGAGGGAGGAATATATGCTTGTAGGAATTTCAATAATATCAAGTTTCCTCTCTATGTGCTTAAAGTTTTAAAGTTATGCTTGTTTTGCCTTCCTATGCTAGTTGATTATTGTTACCATAAGTTGTTTTCTCACAAAATCCCTATGCATAGGAACTGGGTTAGAATTAAATGTGCTAGTCATATTCTTCATGATGCTCTCTTTATGTTTCAATTCTTATCTTTTATGTGAGCATCATTGAAATCATCATGCCTAGCTAGGGGCGTTAAACAATAGCGCTTGTTGGGAGGCAACCCAATTTTATTTTTGTTCCTTGCTTTTTGTTCCTGTTTAGTAATAAATAAATCATCTAGCCTCTGTTTAGATTTGGTTTTATGTTTTAATTAGTGTTTGTGCCAAGTAAGACCTGTAGGATCTTGTTGATGATAATTATTTGATCTTGCTGAAAAAAAAACAGAAACTTTCTGCTCACAAAAAAAATTGTTAAAAATCACCGGAGAGTGATAAAATACTGATTCCAATTGCAGTAGATCAATAATCAAATTATCTAGGCCGTCCTATTTTGGCGGATTTTTCTGAGTTCCATAAGTTTACATTTGATACAGATTACTATAGACTGTTCTGTTTTTGAAAGATTCTGTTTTCTATGTGTTGTTTGCTTATTTTGATGAATCTATGAGTAGTATCGGAGGGTATGAACCATAGAGAAGTTGGAATACAGTAGATAATACACAAATATGAATTTAGAATGAGTTCACAACAGTACCTAAGTGGTGGTTTTATTTTCTTATACTAACGGAGCTCATAAGATTTTCTGTTGAGTTTTGTGTTGTGAAGTTTTCATGTTTTGGGTAAAGATGTGATGGACTATGGAATAAGGAGTGGAAAGAGCCTAAGCTTGGGGATTCGCAAGGCACCCCAAGGTAATATTCAAGGACAAGCAAGAGCCTAAGCTTGGGGATGCCCCAGATGGCATCCCCTCTTTCGTCTTCGTTCATCGGTAACTTTACTTGGGGCTATATTTTTATTCACCACATGATATGTGTTTTGCTTGGAGCGTCATTTTATTTTGTTAGTATTTGCTTGCTGTTACTTAGAATAATGTTTTCCATCTTTATTTTCAATAAAAATGTCAAGGATAGCCTTTACCATGCTTATTTTGCAAGTATACATGTTCCTGTCACTACTAGGAAAAGGGCTATAGATGGAATGGCCACTAATGGCGCACCAGACATCTGGTGCGCCATTGCTATGTAGCAGTGGTGCACCATGTGCTGGTGCGCCATTAGTGTGAAATACACTAATGGCGCACCAGACACACGGTGCGCCATTAGTAACAATTTTTTTATTTTGCCAGACATACTAATGGCGCACCATGACATAGTGCGCCATTACTAGTTGTAACTAGTAATGGCGCACTAGCAACATAGTGCGCCACTACAATATTTTTTTTATTTTTTACTTTTTTGCAAAACTACTAATGGCGCACCTGGTGCAGTGCGCCATTACTAGTTAGCTAGTATGGCGCACTGCTCCTAGGTGCGCCATTAGTGTTTTTTTTTTGCAAAACTACTAATGGCGCACCACCAGAAGGTGCGCCATTAGTAACCAGGGTTACTAATGGCGCATTTTGTGGTGGTGCGCCATTAGTAACCTGGGACGAGCTAGATATTTTGGACAGCCACACCTACCCACTCACTTTCCCCACTTCATTCTCTCCTCCCTCCTCCAAGCTTGTCTCGGCTGCCTCCTCCTCCTCACCTCATTTGCACCATAAATTCATCCAAATTACGTGGTTAAACCCCCTTTTTTGATAGGTAAGTAAGGGGGAAGCTATCTTTATGTTGTTCTCCCTCCAACAACGTGCACATGCACTTTTTATGTCCTAGCTAGATCTATGTATGTTTGTGGTTGCATGTTGTGGTGTTGCATATATGTTTGTGTTTGCAGGTACCGGTATTTGAAATGCGATAGTTGCCAATATTTTGCCGGAATGTTGATTCATTTCCGTTTCGGCGAGAATTTTGGCACTATGCATTCTTTTTGGTCCTATTTTTAGGGAAAGTCATGCCAAATTTTTTCTTGGTTCTAAAATATCGTTTTGCTCTACCCCGCAGGCGACCATGGTCCGCACGATGACCGAAGGCATCGTGAATAGGTTTTTGAGCTCCGCGAAGGCCGAGATGCTTGAAAAGAACGAGACGGAGATAAGATGTCCGTGTCGAAGATGCAAGCTGAAGAGCCTTATTGCGGACCCGGATTCCGGGCAGGTGCGGGACCACCTGCTCTTGCGTGGTTTCATGGATGGCTATCGGTGGCAAGGTGATGAAGATGACTACGAAGTCGTCCATGGGGGTCGGGCAAGAAATGAGGATGGGCAGCAAGACAACCACCGCGGCTCGGGCGGGCGAGAAGACGAAGAATCTCCAGGACATGATCACGACGGTGATGCTGTACACAGTCATCATGTAGAAGATGCCGGACATGATGATGAGGAAGATGCGGGAGCAGACGAAGGGCATGATCATGAAGATGAAGATGCCGGCGGAGCAGACGACGATGGACCATCGATGGGCTGGGTGCAGGACCCTCATATTCAAGAGCTGCTTCTCAAGCAGACGGATAACGCAAGAGCTGCCGCCCGAGAGAAAGCCAAGCTGGATCAACTGGAGATAGACGCGGTTACTCCATTGTATGAAGGATGCAGGCCCGAGGATACCCGCCTGAAAGTAACGCTCATGGCTCTGGAGATGAAGGTAAAGCACAAAATGACCGACGCATGCTTCGACGAGAACATGTCATTCTGGCACGAACGTCTTCCCAAGGGGAACAAGTGCCCGACCAGTTTCGAGGAGGCGAAGAAAATCGTGTGTCCTCTGGATTTACCGCACGTGAAATACCATGTGTGCATGAACAATTGCATCATTTATCGGGACGAGCACACGGAGTCTACCATATGTCCGGTGTGCGGCGTCACTCGATACAAGAAGAGGAAGAAAGCTCCTCGAAAAGTGGTGTGGTACTTTCCGATCACTCCTCGTCTGCAGCGGTATTTCGCGGACCCTAAGGTAGCAAAGCTCCTGCGTTGGCACGCGGATAGGGAGGAGAAGAAGCGAGAAGATGACGCAAATGATCCGGAGATAAATAAAAAAGACAAGATGCTGAGTCACCCTAAGGATGGGAGCCAGTGGCAAGCGTTGAACTTCGAACACCCAGAATTTGGGAACGATCCAAGGAACATCGTGCTGGGCGCGAGCACCGATGGAGTCAATCCGTTTGGCAGCCAGAGAAGCACACATAGCACCTGGCCTGTGTTTGTGTGGATGTACAACCTTCCCCCCTGGTTGTGCATGAAGAGGAAGTACATTCACATGAGTATGCTAATTGAAGGGCCGAAACAACCAGGGAACGACATCAATCTGTATCTGGGGCTGCTGGAAGAGGAGCTAGACACGCTGTGGAAAACGCCAGCCAATACGTGGGACGCCGCAGAGAAAGAATATTTCCCTATGAGAGCCGCACTGCTCACGACGGTGCACGACTATCTCGGTTTCGGATATCTCGCGGGGCAGGTGGTCCACGGATTTTCTGGATGCGTCAGGTGCATGGATGACACAACGTATCGCCAGCTAGATAGAGATCCCGGGTCTTCGAAAACCGTGTTCATGGGACATCGAAGGTGGCTTCGCGACGATGACCCGTGGAGGAAACGCAAGGATCTGTTCGATGGTGAAACCGAACCCCGAAGACGCCCGCGTACGAGGAGCGGCGAGGAAATAGACGAGCTGTTGAAAAATTGGAAAGATTGCCCACTGCCGGGAAAGAAGCAAAAGGCGCCAGAGCCGGGAAAGAAGCGAAAGGCGCCAGAGCCACTGCTGAAGGTATGGAAAACGAGGTCTGTTTTCTGGGACTTGCCGTACTGGAAGATCCACCGTGTGCCTCACAGCCTTGATGTCATGCATATCACGAAGAACGTGTGCGAGAGTCTGCTTGGTACCCTGCTCAACATGCCAGAGAGGACCAAAGATGGGCCGAAAGCAAGGGCAGACTTGAAATCAATGGGCATCAGGGAGGAGCTTCACGCTAATGATGATGATGATGATGAGGCGAAGCAGGACACGGAAAGTCGTCGCAAAGGCAAAAAGGCCAAGAAGACCGGAAATGACTTCCCTCCCGCGTGCTTCACTCTAAGTCAGGAGGAGATCGATCAGTTTTTCACCTGCCTCGTAGGAGTAAAACTTCCTTACGGTTACGCGGGGAAGATAAGCAGATACCTAGACTCAGTGAAGCAGAAGTTCAGCGGGATGAAGTCTCACGACTGTCACGTGCTGATGACGCAGATACTTCCAGTTGCAATCCGTGGGATCATGGACGCGCACGTCCGTGAAACGCTATTTGGCCTATGCAACTTTTTCGACGTCATCTCTCGGAAGTCGGTTGGCGTGAGGCAACTCAGAAGGCTACAGGAAGAGATCGTGGTGATACTATGCGAGCTTGAGATGTACTTCCCTCCCGCATTCTTCGACGTTATGGTGCATCTGCTGGTCCATATCGTGGAGGATATCATCCAACTCGGGCCGACGTTCCTGCACAGCATGATGCCGTTCGAAAGGATGAATGGTGTCATCAAAGGATACGTTCGCAACATGTCACGTCCAGAGGGAAGCATAGCCAGGGGCTTTCTGACCGAAGAGTGCATCTCCTACTGCACGAATTATCTAGGCATCGAGAACCCCGTTGGTCTGCCCGTCAACAGGCACCTCGGCAGGCTCGCTGGATGGGGTCACCGTGAGGGTCGCCGCGAAATGCATGTCGACTTCGATGGTCGACTCGCCGACTTTGAAAGAGCAAACCTAGTCGCGCTACAACACATAGACGTGGTCGATCCTTGGGTGGTAGAGCACAAAACGTTTATTGAGAAGACGTACAATGACCGAGGCCAACAGAGGACGGACGGAGATATAATCAAAGAGCACAACTCATGTTTCACGCGTTGGTTCAAGCAGAAGCTTCTGTCGTACCCTTTACATGAGGATTCTTCCGCGGAAGAACAACTCATATTCGCCTTGTCACAGGGCGCCGAGCACAACCTGATGACGTATGAGGCGTACGATATCAACGGCTACACATTCTACACCGAGGACAAGGACATGAAGAGCGATGGTTATCAGAACTCCGGGGTAACGATGGAATCCTACACCGGTAACGACAAGGACAGATACTACGGAAGGATCGAGGAGATCTGGGAGCTGAGCTACGCTGGAGAGAAGGTCCCGATGTTCCGTGTCAGATGGGCCAAGAGCGTCATAAAAGAAGACCGGTATTTCACCACCATGGTTATACCCGAAGCCAAATCCAAGACCGCAGGCGCGAACGTCACCGCGAAAAATGAGCCATGGGTACTGGCTTCCCAAGTGGACCAATGCTTCTTCATTACCGACCCATCAAAGCCCAGTCGTGTTGTCGTGAGGAGAGGCAAAAGGAAGATCATCGGAATGGATGGAGTCGCCAATGAGCAAGACTTCGACAAGTACGGCGACCCGAAGATGGAACATGACGACGACGATGAAGTATCAGCATACACCACAAGAAGAAGCAGGACCACCCTACCTAAAGGACGTCCGTTCAAGAGAAGAACTCCATTTACGAAAAATAAGGGCAAGAAGATTGTGAACAGATAGCTAGCTAAGATCGATTGTATTTAAATTGTAGCCTTCATTTCTCGATTGTATTTCATGGGCACTTTTTGAACTCATGAATGTTTTTAAATTTCATGGACACTCGATCTCGCACCATCTCCCCCGCTCCACCGGCCGCCGCCGCCGACCCCCCGCACCCTCCCCCACTCCACCGCCGCCGACGACCCACCGCACCCTCCCCCGCTCCACCGGCCGCCGCCGCCGACCCCCGGCCCGCACCCTCCCCCACTCCACCGTCGCCGACGACCCACCACACCCTCCCCCGCTCCACCGGCCGTCGCCGACGACCCCCCGCACCCTCTCCCCGCACCCTCCCGGCCCGCTCCACCGTCACAAATGAATGCAACTAAATTTGCAAAAAAAGCAAATTTGATTATATTTTCAAATAACAAATTTGATGATATTTTTTAAAAAATCATTACTGTTTTTATAAAAAAAATATTACTGTTATGATTTAAACAAGTTTGAACATATTTAAACACAAATAAATATCAAACAACATTTTAAATGCATAAAAAACAAAAATTGGGGAGCCTGGGAATCGAACCCAGGACCTCCTAGTGTGTGTGCTGCGTGCTGACCAGTCGAGCTAGTGGGCGTGTTCTGATGGAGATAGGGTTAGGTGGGATATAACCTGACCAGTCGGGCTAGTAAGTAAAACCAAATTCTAATGGCGCACCAGGGGGAGGTGCGCCATTAGAATCGACGTACGTGTTCCCCTCGCACTGTGGCCTCCCTCCCTCCCTCGCCAGATCCCCCACTCGACCACAAGTGTACGCCGCCGCCCCCTTGCTCCGCCCCCTCCATCCGCCGCGCCTGCACGCCGTCCGCCGCTGTGGTCTTGCGCTGCCTCGACGCCGCCGCCCCGACCCCCGCGGGACTCCACCCCCGCCGCCCCCGCGCCCCCGAACGGGATCGGCCGAGCGCGCGCCGCCCGCTCCTCTCCTCTCCTCCTCCCTCCGACGAGCGAGGGCCTCTTCCGGCCCCTGCAGCAGCCGGCGAGCGCGGCCCCGACGCGCCCATCCCGCCTGCCCCTGCCGTCCTCCGCCACCGGCCCCTGCTCTCCTTCGACCGCTGCGAGCTCGGACCCGGACGAGCTCGGACCCCGACCGCGACCCCT
The DNA here is from genome assembly GCF_018294505.1 of Triticum aestivum. Taxonomy (NCBI): domain Eukaryota; kingdom Viridiplantae; phylum Streptophyta; class Magnoliopsida; order Poales; family Poaceae; genus Triticum; species Triticum aestivum. The sequence goes on along the minus strand of NC_057796.1, from coordinate 160,059,790 downwards.
TCGCCGACCCCGACCCCGACCCCTCCGGCGACCAGGTACCTCTCCTCCTTCCTCCTTCCTCTGTGCTACTGCTATGAACTAATGGAAGTGTCATGTGAACTCTAGAGCTCTGTCACCATCATTCAACACTCTGCTTGCTTGCATGATACTCCTATGTGCTACTGCGGTGGCTGCTTTGTAATTACTAGTGCAGTGCTGCTGTTTAACCAACCTGACTGATCCTCCAACATTCATCTTACTTACTCACGCGCAGCTTACTGAACAAGTGCAAGCGCTGCAGAGGGACAAGGAGATACTCAAGACCAACCTGAACAAAGCAGAGGAGGAGGTACGATACATACCGAACCTCTCTTGTCCTTGCAACTGCAAACATGTTCTGCACCTGTGACTTTTATCGCCTTCTCAGTGAATGTCAATAGATTTGTGCGAAACTAGCGTGGTTCTGACGGTTAGAAGTTTCTTGCGTGTTTCCATTCAAGGTTAAGTTGCTGTTTGAGGAGAACAGAGCCCTCGACGAAGCAAACAAGAGGCTGCTGTGCTTGCTGGAGAAGGAGCAGAAGCATCGGTCCGAAAGAAAGCACTCCGCCAGTAATTCCACCAAGGTAAAAAGCACCAACCAACCAACCATAAAGCTCACACAAGTGTGTACTACTGATTTAATTTAATTTAGTACACGCACACACACAGGCAGTAGAACTGTTAGTTGAAACCATGAATTACCCTGTGCTGCTGAAGATGAGTAGTTGTAGGAAGATGATGCCCTAATGGAAGTGACATGAGTATTTGGCCTGCCCATCATGTTTGTTGGTTGTTTGCTGTCATGTTGTTATTACTTCCATTAGGGCATCTGTTGGTTCATTAATCTTAAGCCCATTATTCCATGGAATAGCTGAACTATAATACTATTATTCATTTATGATAGTTTGTGAGATACAGAAATAGATAAATTTAAGTTTGTAATGGCTAACAGCCAGACATGTGAATCTGTTCTTGATACTCCTTTTCCCTTTTCTTAGAATCATCATATACAATTTTTTTGCTCAAGTTCTTCAGTACATCATATAATATAGAGAAGTGCAGATCAAGTGGTGCAATCATATACATCTGGCCACTTATTTGCTCCAATGGCACAAACTTGAGCTGCTAGCATAAAAAGTGTTGCAGGCGACAGACAGTGAGGAGCTACTGTCAAAAACTTGAGCTACTGTAAAAAAATTCAGTTATGGCATCTAGAATTATGTCAGTTTTGTTTTGTAACTAGAAGACCAAAGTGTTAGGAATTCTGTCCAAACTGTAGTTTTCAGTATTCTGTCCAAACTGAAAACTGTTAAAAAGACCATGTGTTTTTTGGTCAAAATCTGCATGTAAAACTGAAATAATCAGTCATAAAGAATATCCTCAAGACCATGTGTTTCTTGGATTTCTGTAATGATGATGGAACATTATAAAGCATTGTACTCCAGTGTGTATGAAGGATACAAAAAATTTAGCAACTTCTCTGATTTTATAAAGTTGTTCTTATATGGGTGAAACTTCACTTGTTTTTAGGCTAGTGCAGGGTGTTGCTTTATTGTGATGCCTCTGAATTACTTGTGACATGAGTATTTGGCCTGCCCATCATGTTTTGTCTCCGACCATTGTGTCGTGATGAATTTGCAGGTACCCCGAGAGGCCCTTGAGTTTGCTGGAATGTCGATTAACTTCCGTTCCGGCAAATTCGGGTACTCCATATGTCCTATTTTCAGCAAAGGTCATGCTGAAATTTTCCGTGAATTTTAGCATGACTTTGCTAAAAATAGGACATATGGGGTACTTGCGACTAATGCATGGGCCGGGGTATCTTAGTACTTAGTTAAGTAGGATCAACTGCCCCGCCATTCTTGCTGCATTAAACCATAGGTGGCAATAGAGCCAAGTGATTACGCCCAACTTAGAATTCTCCTTAGCATCGATAAACCCTAGATGATAAACCCAACATAGGTGGCAATAGAGCCAAGTGATTAGTGCCAAGTGATTAGGCCCAACCTAGGGTGCCTCGGCATCGATAAACCCTAAATGATGAAAACTTAACTTAGCATTTAGGGTGCCTCGGCGTCGACAAACCCTAAATGATGAAACCTTGGCTTCTATAGGGTGCCTCGGTGTCGATGAGAACCTAAATGATGTACGCTTAGGCTTTTAGGGTGCCTCGGCGTCGACAAACCCTAAATGATAAAAGCTTAGCTTTTAGGATGCCTCGGTGTCGACAAACCCTAAATGATGAGACCATGATCTTGTTCCTTGACAATAACCAACTTTTTGACCAAACTTTTTTCCTATTTAGAGCGAAACATGGCCCACAACGATGAGGCCGGCGGTTCGGGCGGCAAGCAATTCTGGGAGCTGTCCCAGGAGATGGAGGAAGAACCTCACCGCTATGAGGACGCCGCGGAAGACACCGATCCTGACTACACAACCCCTAGTGGCGTCGGGGATGACACCACTGATGGTGCCGCCGAGGATGCCACCACTGATGATGGCGGCGCACGCACAGATGGCAGCCAACCGAAGAGGCAACGGAAGGACCGGCGCCCGAACGTGCTCGGCACCGTCAAGGAGGAATTTACTGAAGTGAACTCCGACGGGCATCCAACGGCGCCCAAACATGTAGTCAAGGGGTACTCGGTTCAGCTCGGGTGCATTCTCCGGAGCACCGTCTCGATCAACACCGAGAACCTAAGGCATAAGGACCGAGGGAATTTGCGCTGCCTCCTCTTCACGAAGCTGCACGAACGATACAAGTTCCCCGATGAGTTTGCAAACACACGCCTCTCAGGGAATAAAGTGAACAGTGCCGCCCTCACGAGGATGAGCACGGCCCTGTCTACATGGAGAAGCACGGTGAAGGCAATGATTGAAAAAGGTGATAGTTATGAGAAGATCAAGGCGAAATATCCTTTGATGAGCGAAGATGACTACAAGGAGTTCAAGATCAAGTGCGAGAGCAGCGCAACCTCCGAATCAAGTCAGTGGGGGAAAGAAATGCGGCAGTTGAACTTAGGGGTCCACCAACTCGGTCCCGGCGGTTACAGAGTGGCGGAGCCTATATGGGACAAGGAGGACGCGGAGCGTGCCGAGCAAGGCCTACCGCCCCGCTTCGAGAAATTCCCTGACAAGCAGACCAGGAACTTTGTCAGGGCCCGGTACAAGGAGGACCCGGTAACAAAGGAGCTTACCACGGATCCGAAGACCAGGGCGCTTGAGCTTGTTCTGGTAAGGAATACACCCCCGCGTAATTAGCTCCATATGGTTGCATTCTAATTAATGAAGCCAAATTTCTAAATGGTTCACATTCCTTCCGCAGGAGGCTGAAAGCAGTAGCGCGGGGTCATCTCAGAGCTCCCCTTTTGACACCCCTTTAAATAGGGCGTTGAACGTAATGAAAAACAAGGATAAGCTCAGTAAGCCGTCGTCAGCTGGTCGTGTGGCCGGCAAAGGCTTGTCCACAAAATGGTCGTCATACTATACCGCTGGTGGGCGAAAGGAGAAAAAGACCAGCTCGGAAAGCCAGTCGCGCGAGGTTCAAGAACTCAAGGCACAAGTGGCGCGGATTCCGGAGATTGTCCAAGAGCAAGTGCAACAACAACTGGGAACGACGCTCACCGCCATTGTGCCTACCTTGATTCAGGGGCTGACGACGTGGATTGCGGGCGGCCAACAGGGGCCTCCCCCGGTTCCCAGCTTCACGGCCAGCAACTCGCACAACGCGCAGGCGGCGCCATTGGTGTCTCCGGCGGAGGCGGTATTCGTGTCTCCGGCGCCGGCACGGGCATTGGAGCTTAATGCACCTGGGTGTACGCCGGCCGGCACCTCGCCAGCAAGCGGCCCCTCCGTCAGTTGCACGCGCACGCCCGCCGTTGGCGGTGCCTCGACATTAGCCGAGCTCGACGGCATCACGGTAACTAAGCCTCTCGGCCGATGACTTCATCTCCTTGCCTTTGACTGGGCATCCCTGACGCCCTACATGTTTTCGCAGGGCGCCACCGATGTTCCTTGCACTCTCCTGCACTTCGTGGGCGGCGAGTTGGTCGATGTCGCCAAGGGCAGAATCGTTCAACCGGGCAACCGCGTGTTCCACGGTAATCCGATGCCACCCACCTTGTATAGGGTTGAACTGGTTCGGGTGCTGCCAGGCTGCGACGAGTTGTTACCTCCGATTCGACCCGCTGGGGCCGACGAAGATGATGTGATGACCCTCAGCGCCTGTGTAAGCTGGCCCCTGCTTTGGCCGAAGAGCCAGATTCGTTTGGGGGCGGGGGACACCACCCCACAGACAAGACCGCCAGTCGTGCCAGCGCCAAGCCATGGCAAGAACGCCGCAACGCTACCGGACATGCCGGACATCCCTATGGCACAGGATCCGAACATGCATATGGCACAGGATCCGGACGACGACGACAACGACGACGGTACATTTACCAACGTCGATAAGTACTTTGCCGAACATGGGTACGGTGACGAGTTCTGCGGGCCTCCTTCTCAAGAACCCAACCCTCAAAAAGACGACCGCGATCTAGCTGGTACGGCGGAGAAACCCAATTGCAACAGGCGTCGTCTGGCGTTCAGTTCTCAGGAGACGCCTCCAGCTGCCGCCTTCACCGAGCCTCAGATAGCTGAGGTGCCAAATATTATCAGCCCCAACACGCTCAAGAAGGCGGTCTGTGAGCAGAACTCGATCCCATTACAGCAGATCAAGAAGAAGGGACGGAAACGAAAGACTAACAAGGGCGCCAGTGCGAGCCAGCCGGCACCGAGTACGATCCGTGCTCAGGACGGGCCACCTTCACCTAAGGATATCTCGAGGAGGGTGCATGTGGCGGGTAGGCCGATGCTACCGACAAATATGCTCAATGCTGCAACCGGTGCTATGCGGAGTCTGCATGACAGTGTTCTTTCTTTGGAGAAGCGGCGTCTCAGAGAGAATGATGTGGCATACCCGGTTTTCGTGGCCAAGGTGCCAGAGGGCAAGGGCTTTGTGGATAGCGCCGTCGGGGGTACGATCGTCCTGCGATTTGATGACATCTTTGCTATGCTTAACCTTCATCCGCTGCACTACACCTTCGTTCGGCTGTTTTCGCTGAGTATGGAGATGCGGATCATTAGAGACAAGACCCCGGACATTGTGATAGTCGACCCCTTCTACATGCGTGCCAAGATCTTGGGCAGCGCTGGGGACCGGCAAGTCGCGAGTTCACACCTCGAAGGCGTCATTCTGGCAAACCCAGATAAGGATAACTTCCTCGTGCCTTACTTTCCCGAGTAAGTCATCTCCTAACCGCCCCGTAACATATGATTTCTTAGATTTCGATCGTTCTTTTTTTTCTAACATTCCGTGTTCTGTGCAGTGACACACATTGCACACTCATCCTCTTAAGCCCGAAATATTCCATGGCCACGTATCTCGACCCGGACCGTGACTCCAAGATAGACTACACAAATATCAAGAAAGTTCTTGATGATGCTCTCCCCGGCTACGCCGCATCTGGAGGCACCTTTAAGAGGCCAGTTCGTAGGTACGGCAGGCACGTGTTCACCCACAATACGACGTTCCCCTGCGTCAAGCAGCCGCCTGGCGGTCAGAAGGATGCCTACTACGCCCTCCATCACATGCGGGCGATCGTGCGGGACCATAATCACCTTCTGCTACCAAATAATCTCAAAGATTGGGCCGCAAGCTTGGCGGCAATCCAGGACGCGGACATCCGACAAGAATTCTTTCGCATCCAGTCGGAGTTTGCAGAAATCATCCATCAAGATGTCCTTCGTACCTCGGGGCAGTTCTACCTCAAATTTCAACCGTCCAACAGCGAGATAGACACAACGCTACAAATGCAGGCTGACAACGCCCGCGACTTCATGACCATCACGACAGACGGCGGCTTCATCCACGCTCCGGTCCCATGAGTCGAGTCGAAAGTTGTGATGCTATGTGTAGTTCTGAAACATTCATTAGCTCATGTTGTAATTAAACTTTAGTGAACTTGTATGTCTCTTTGGTTTGGACAGTCGTTCAACTTAGATGTAATCGATGCTATTTGTTAGTAGGACCATGAATCGTGCTATTAATGTCTTGCTTTTCTCTTCCGATCCTTTTGTTGCATACTTATATATTGCTTATGTATTGTCTGTTGTTTGGCTAGTGCATAGAGATGCCGTCGTATGTCGTGTACAAGGGTAAGGTTCCCGGAGTCTACGACGACTGGGAGGAGTGTCGGAGACAGGTTCATCATTTCAGCGGTAACAGTTACAAAGGGTACACCACTAGGGCGGAGGCGGAATCTAGATACGCGCGCTATCTAGCGGGAGATAGGAGGGAGCGTTGGAGGAACCGGATGAAGACCAGTTTCATCGCGATGATGCTCATCGTGATGACCGCAGCTCTCTTCTATGTGATGGTAGTTTAGATGATCGATATCGACTTGTAATGTGAAGACAAACTCGCTACTCGCGGTCTCGTGACTTGTAATGTTCTATCTTCATTCGGTCATTTGAATTCGGAGACTAATATGATGAATTGTATTCGGAGACTAATCTTCTATTGTATTCGATGAATCTGCTGTTGCTGTGTCCTGCAGCTTATTTTCTGTCCAATAATATATTTTGTAATCTGTGCAAAAATCAGAAAAGAAAAAAAATCCCTAATATACATACTAATGGCGCATCCCGCCAACGTGCGCCATTAGTATGCCAAAGGATACAAATGGCGCATCTCAGAGCAGTGCGCCATTAGTATGCCAGAGGGTACTAATGGCGCATCACCCAGCAGTGCGCCATTAGTATGCCGAAGGATACTAATGGCGCATCGCACCGCAGTGCGCCATTAGTATGGCAAAGCACATGGGTATATATGGCCCCCTAGGAGGCATACTAATGGCGCACCCTGGCCTGTACTAATGGCGCACTGCCCGGTGCACCATTAGAGTACCACATACTAATGGCGCACCAGCGGTGTGCCATTAGTAAAAATTACTAGTGGCGTGATGCTAGTGGCGCACCAGTAGTGCGCCATTAGTAGGAAAAACTGGTGCGCCACTAGTAAGCCTTTTTCTAGTAGTGTGTTTCAAAACAGAAAGTTTACCGCTGTTGCAAAGATTCCCTAGAAAATTCAGAATGTGATAAAATGTTGAAACTTTTTGCATAATAAGCTCTGATAAATTTTCTACAGTGTGGTAGAATTTCATAATGTTTGGAGTTAGGGAAGTATGCTGAATCTTGCATTCTTTACAGGCTGTACTGTTTTGGCAGATTGCTGTTATGTTTGCATTGCTAGCATATGTTTGCTTGTTTAATGATTCTATTTGAGGATAGGAGTATTAAATATGCAGAGGCATGTAGTATGCAATGTTGAATAATAATTTTAGTGATTTGTTATAGTAGAAAATGATAAGGTTTTTGCATTGTTTTATACTAACTTATCTCACGAGTTCTTGTTGAGTTTGGTGAGGATGAAGCTTTCGAGATTTAGGAAACCGTGATATGAGAGGAATTAAGGAGACACAAAAGCTCAAGCTTGGGGATGCCCAAGGCACCCCAAGATAATATTTCAAGAAGTCTCAAGCATCTAAGCTTGGGGATGCCCCGGTAGGCATCCCACCTTTCTTCTTCAGCAATTATCGGTTAGTATCGGTTGAGCCTAAGTTTTAGCTTCTTCAGATGATGAGTGCTATCCTTGAAATGTCGTTTTATTTTGTTTTGCTTGTTGTTTAAATAATATCCCAAGATCTTAAATTCTTAAATGAGAGAGAGTCTTCACAAAGCTACATAATTATTTAACTACTCATTGATCTTCACTTATATCTTTTTGGAGTAGTTTGTCATTTACTCGTGTGCTTCACTTATATCCTATGAGTAAATAGTTGAATGATTTGAATATCATAAATCTGAAATTATATATGTTTCATATGCTTATCCCACGGGGAGTAATGACTTCACATATAAGAAGTAGAGGTGGTAAATTTTTTGAAGGTTAGCAAACGTTGTATTGGTCACTTGAACAATTCATGAAAGATTATTGGAGGAAGAGAGATTTCACATATAAATGTACTATCTTGGACATCTTCTATGATTGTGAGCCCCATTAATTATTTTAAACCTGAAAAATTAGTTGAAGTTGGACAAGGAAGACAACATAATGAGTTATGCTTGGGTATATTTGTATACAAGTTATATTGTTATAGATCCTCCAACATGTGGTGCTTGCTATTTAGAATCCTTTGCTAGCCAAAATATCTGTACTAAGCGGGAATAATGCTTGTGCATCCAAATTCCTTGAATCAAGTTTCTGCCATGAGTGTCCACCATATCTACCTATATGCGGTATTTACCTGCCGTTCCAAGTAAATTTGCATGTGCCAAACTCTAAACCTTCAAATAATAATCTGTTTTGTATGCCCGAATCGCTCATGTAGCGACTAGGGGCTGTCAGTATCTTCCATGCTAGGTGGGTTATTCTCACGATGAGTGGGCTCCGCTCATCATTCATGAGAAAATGGCTGGTAACTGGGATGCCCAGTCCTATGATCAAAAGATCAAAAACAAAATCACAAATAATTTAAACAAAACTCCCCTAGGATTGTTAAAAGTTGGATGATATAGCAAGAATATTGTCCAACCTAGAGATGTTTTTCCCACCGTCATTCTTTGATGTCATGGTCCATCTCACTGTGCACCTTGTCGATGAGATAAAGTATTGTGGTCCTGTGTTTCTTCGCAACATGTATCCCTTCGAGCGGTTCATGGGAATACTGAAGCACTTTTGTCGGAACCGAAACCATCCAGAGGCAAGCATCCTACAAGGTTATACCGCGGAGGAGGTGGTTGATTTTTGCACCGAATACATGAAACAAAGACCTATAGGTTTTCCCCTCTCTCGCCACGAGGGAAGGCTGAAAGGTAAGCCGGTCCTTGCTGGCACGCAAATGGCTGCACCCGGAGAATTGGCAGAGAAAGCCCATTTGACGATACTACTTAACAGCCCAGTTCTCATCGCTAATGCCGAAGAACACTTGGCGGAGATACGCCAAAGATTCTTACCAATGGTACCCTCGTCAGATGTGGAGATGAAGGAGCACACTAAGAACTACGCCGAATGGCCGAAGAATCGTTTGGCACAAGGACCCATCGATGACATTGCTACGTGGCTGGCACAAAAGCCATCACCTACGGTGCTGACGTACCAAGCATATGACATAAATGGATACATGTTCTACACTGAGGAATGTGATAAGAAGACCTCGTATCAGAACAGCTCTGTTCGAATAGAATGCATGACTGTAAATGAAGCTGATAAAAGGGTATACTATGGAACCATCAAAGAGATTTGGGAGCTTGTCTATGTGAAAGTTAAGGTGGCATTATTCAGGTGCGCATGGATCCCTCTTGGTCAGGTAAGGATTGATGAGTACAGGAAGACATGTGTTAACAGGACAACGATGGCATATCACGCGGACCCATTCATTCTTGCCAGCGATGCTACACAGATTTTCTTTGTGGAAGACCCCTTGCATAAGAACGGCCATTTAGCGATGCATGGGAAGAGAAGGGTACTGGGTCTCGACGATGTTGCCGATCAGGACGAGTATGATGAATTTGATGAGTTGCCAGCCAAGCTATCACACACCCGTGTAACAGAGCAGCGTAAAATAATCAAAAACCCCAAAGTTCATTCGGGGTCAACTTAATGATCCCAGTTCCCCCATGTACATGGGAATTAAGCCGTAAGACTAGTCTTTATGCCTACCCTGCAACTTAATTCATTCAATTTAGAACTGTCGCGTGTACTGAATTTGTGAGTTATGCCTGGTTTTCTGGTGATGTAAGAACTGTTAATATGTTGACCTTGATATGCTCTCAGCTCAGGCAATGAATATGAACTATTTTTTGTTATTATTATTATTATTATTATTATTATTATTATTATTATTATTATATCATAGAGGTAGCACACTCAATTGATCTCACTACAGTATGTGTGAACAAATATATGCAATCTAGTTTGCGAATAGCACACGGTTCGTTGATGAAAGCCATGTGGCGACCAAACCCCGCCACCCCGCGCACGAACTGGGTCGTGCTTTCTGATTGGCCAGAACCCAAACCCCACGGATCGTACATCTGCACCGTTGGATGCTCCCAGATCGAACGACGATTCTCACCCCTTTCAACAGCACATGCAGTTCTGGTTGCAATTTTATTTTTATGCACAAAATGCACGTTAATCTCAAAAAATGTCTTAAATATAGCTAATGATACCTCAAATGCGCTAGAAAATCAAACACGTGGTATATTGGTGATTGCGTACCGTGGGGAAATTTTTATGAGGCCAAACGATGAAGTCACCGGCCACATTACTTTGAATTGACACGTCTTCTTTTGGAAAACCATGATCCTTCATGTGTGATGCTTCGGTTTGGAAGGAGCGGTCATCAGAACTTGTGCCAAACTTTACCAAATTTTTTTCCACGGGGTTGTGAGAGCACACCACATGCACACATCAATTTTGATGATGTCCGAACTCCATTTGAATTTCCTGTAATTAAAATACCAACTAGGCCTACGCCAGTGGCCGCACCTCGAGGCCGAAATGTTTGAAACTTCTCCCCGCTTCTCGAACATATGGATGAAAACTCACAAAGCGACGCACAAATGATCTGTACACCTTTGCTAGGCTGGTAGTAAGGGGGTATCATAGCTAGTATCATGCATGCCAACTAGGCAATTTTGATGAGCTGTCATAGAATTAATTAAATGAAGATAGAGAGGGTTAAGTACCATATCATGAAACCATATCATAATAAATGCTATGATACTATGTGTCATGCATTACAATATAAATAAAGTACTACATATGATACTAGCTACTCTATGATACTATGCATTAGAGCAAGTACACAATAGAGTGACATAATTATGACTAGCCACAATGGGTAGTAACATAGAATGTTACTAGTCTATGTTACTACCTCTACAGTGGGGAGTAACATGTGTGTAGTAACATGCAACACTTCATTTATTAGGCTATGGACTCATCTTGCCTTGAGATGTGTGATGTTACTCATACTACTAGTAAGACTAGCCACAATGGGTAGTAACATAGACTAGTAACATGCCCATGTTACTAGTCTATGTTACTACATCTATAGTGGGGAGTAGCATATGTGTGTGGTAACATGCAACACTTCATTTATTAGGCTATAGACACATCTTGCCTTGATATATATGTGTGATGTTACTCATACTAGTAGTAACTAGCTATGTTACCAGTTTCCTCCATTTTTTCATTTAACATGCAACATAGGTAGTAACACAGCTAGTTACTAGTAGTATGAGTAACATCACACACATATCAAGGCAAAATGAGTCTATAGCCTAATAAATGAAGTCTTGCATGTTACCTCACAAATGTTACTCCCCACTATAGAGGTACTAACATAGACTAGTAACATGTGCATGTTACTAGTCTATGTTACTACCCATTGTGGCCAGTCTAACTAGCTATGTTACCACTTTCCTCTCTTTCTTCATTTGTTGCTTGCCACATCATCTATTTTATCTAGATACATGTGATGTTACTTCCTATGTTACTCCCACTGTGGGTAGTCTAAGCAGTCTATACGGAATAGAATAATATATATGTGCTTATTAGTTGGAGGAAAGAGAAGAGAAGCGGGCTCTTGGTTAGTAGAGCCAGCTGCAACACGAGACCCAGGACACATTGTGAGGATGTAAGGTGGGCCAACTATTGATAAACTAGTACGTATATAAAACTTATTATTGTACATGCCCGCTAAGAGGTTGGCTGTATATGACATGGCAACTTCTTATAGCCGACCCTTGGCTGTATCATTAACCATGCTCTTAGTGAGGTAGCTAGTATATCATAGACGACTAGCTAGTATTAGATCACTAGCCACTGTGGGAGTAACTTCAGCAGTAACATCGACTCCAACTCAGCAAACTTGCTTATGTGGCAATAAGTTAATGAGGAGAGAGCTAGTTTCAATAACTTAGCTAGTTACTGTAACATCACATGTCCCAATGCAATATGAGTCTATAACCTAATAAATGAAGCTTTGCATGACACTACACTTATGTTACTACCCACTATGAAGGTAGTAACATATATAGTCTAGGGATATGTGTATGTTACTAGTGTACTCTCCATTGTGGCTAGTCTCATACTCCCTCCTTTCCGGTTTAGGCTGGTTGTAATGGTATTATCATAAGCGGTATCATGCATGCCAACTAGACTTTCTGGCTGACGTGGCACACAATTAAATGAGGAAAGAGAGGATGTGGTATCATATCATGGTACCGTGTCATATTAAATGTTGTACTACTACTTTGTGTGATGCATGACAATTAGTTAGGCAACCTAAGATGCTAACTTATGATACTATGCATTACGGAATTAGTATCCTACACTATCATATGCATGATACTAGTATATGATACTCCCCATTACAACCAGCCTTATAGGGCTCAATTCAAAAATCTCACCAACCAAGGTAGATGGTGAGTGGTGGAATACTTTTTGTAGTTTGCAAAAACACCCAATTAATGCTTTTGTTTTCGTTAAAAATATATGTTTTCCAATGTATTAATTGCAATACATGCATGCATATAGAAAGTACATGCATTGGTCAACTTTCTCCTAATACTTGCATGCAATGATTTAATGCACCTTGGAATCTGGACATGTGATGGGGAACAACCAAATTGAGCCTTATAAAATGTAAAAACTAAACTTTTGAGATAAGCCTATAAACCGGAAAGGAGGGAGTATATATGCATGACACTAGTATATGATCGGCAATACCTCCATAATGCGCGCATGCATAGTATCATAAGTTAGTATCTTAGGTTCCTTATTAATTGCCATGCATGACACAAAGTAGTACAACAATTAATATCATACGGTGTCATGATATGATACCACACCCTCTCTTTCATCATTTAACTCTATGCCACATCATCCAAAAAGTCTAGTTGGCATGCATCGTACCGCTTGATACTCCCATATTACGACCAGCCTTATTAGGGTGGCCATAGTGGGGGTATCATAGCTGGTATCATGCACTCGGGAATAGAAAATATGATGATGTGGCAAAGAAGCAATAACATATGTAGATACCGTAACATATATATATATATAATAAATGCAATACTACTTTGTGTCATGCATGTCCATAAATACGGTCATCTATGACATATACTCCCTCCGTAAACTAATATAAGAGCGTTTAGGTCACTATTTTAGTAATCTAAACGCTCTTATATTAGTTTACAGAGGGAGCTAGTACTACTCTATGATACTATATATGCACTATGAAGGTACGTACGTAGTATCATACACTAGTATCATATGCATGATACTATATATATATAGTATATGATACTCCCCACTATATAAGGCTGGCCATAGTGGTGGTATCATAGCCGACGATGCCATGCACTCGGAAATAGCAAGTATGCTGATGTGGCAAATAATTAAATATATATAAAGAGGGTTAGAGTAACATATAGGTAGATACCGTATCATGTTAAATGCGATGATAATTTGTGTCATGCATGGCAATAAATATGATCTATATATGATACTATACTCTATGTATTATACTATGCGCTATAATTAATTAAAGGTAGTATCATACACTAGTATCATATATACTGTATATTCATGATACTAGTATATGACACTCTCCGCTATACTCGTGATTTCTTACCGTGGAAAAAATTGGAGGCGAAACTTTGAACTCATGTTTTCATTCGAACAAAAATATGATGTTAGGTAATGTAAATGTTTTCAAAGAGCACACGGTTCACTCATGAAATCCGTGTGTCCACTAAACCGTGGCCGATGCACCCCCCACCCCTCTGCCACGCGCGCGATCTAAGTCGTGCTTTCTGATTGGCCAGAACCGAAACCCCACGGATCGTACGTCTGCATCGTTGGATTCTCCTTGATCGAACAGTGATCCTCATCCCTTTCGACAACACATGTACATGTTTTCAAATAGCCCCTCCCAAAAAAATGTTTCAAATAGCACACGGTTCACACACGAAAGCCGTGTGCCTAACAAACCGTGGCCGATGCCCCCTCGCTGCGCGCGCGATCTGAGTCGTGCATTTTGATTGGCCAGAACCCAAACCCCACGGATTGTATGTCTGGACCGTTGGATGCTCCCAGATCGAACGACAATCCTCATCCCTTTCGACAGGAAATGTAGTCCAGCTAGGAATTGATTTATATGCCAACATGCATGGTAAATGCCAAAAAATGTCTTACATATAAGGCATGAGACCTGAAATGCGCCAGCAAATCAAACCCGTGGTAAAATTGTGATTGGTTTAAGAGGGAAAAATTTAGAGCCGAAACGATGAACTCACGTCTTCATTTCAAACAAAATTATTCTGTTTGTGCACACAAGCGCTTAGAGGCAACCGTTTGCATAGGCCTTTCCGCGCGCGCGGCGACCGGGGATATTTTCACCCTTTTCACCTAGGCCGCCAACACCCTGAGTCCCCAACACCCCCACCGTCTGCCCGCGTTTCACTCAACTAGTCCTCCCAATCTCCTTCGCCAGCTCCCCCATCCCACCAGATCCACAGCAGAACCCTCTTTGGCGCCGCCGTGCTCACCCCGGCCGTGTGCCCGCTCTTAGACGTCAAGCCTACCTCCACTGTCGTTCCCAACACGCTGCGGCCCGCGCCTCGCCGTCTTCATTTGCTCGCCAGCCACCCTCGAGCATATCGATGCAGTAACCCTCCCCTCTCACGTGGTCCGACCGGGTTTGCATTAAGAAGCCTGTTAGTTACTGCTCTCCATCACGGTGAGGCATATTTCCTCGCAATCCCTCTTCCAATTTCGTTCCATATGTTCCCAAATTGGCTATAAAATAACGGAGAGTGTATCTATGTTCATTATCTACATTCCTTACTACATATAAGTTGTATTTGTCCCAATAAGTTACTGCCTATTTACAAATCGCGGGCGCCCGAGTCACACAAACTTAACAAATTATTCGTACATTTTCTAAATTATTGCATGGCATGTTTAGAAAGCTTGATACCAAGTTGTTAGTTTTATGCTTATCCTCCTTTCCTGAGTTTTGCATGTGTTCTCTGTTGATGCCGAGTAGCAGCGACAGCACTCATTCAGGCCATGTATCTTCATCTGATTCGGACAACCCTAGGTCTTCAGCAGATTGTGAGGGATCAAGTAGTCTTGAACGGGATAGAGCTGCAGCAATTACCTTTCCGATTAGGACACGGAGAAACGCTCCAAGGAAGCCCAAACACCAGCCTAATGGTGTATATGAAGTAACCGAGATTGATTAAAAGTCCTGGGCTCCAACTAAACCAGATAAAGCACGCATGAGGTTCAGGAGTGTGTGTGGATTTGTTGGCAGGGCAAGGCTCAACATTAATCTGCCGGGGTTTTAGAAGGCTGACACAGAAACTTGGCGAAGGATAGTCTGGGAGATCATGGATCACTTCAATGTTCCAGAGCAGTGGAGAATGCAGGTGGAACACGCTGCACTGAAGAAGGCTAGGGATGCTTGGAGAAATTGGAAGCATGTGCTATACAAGAAGTACTTGAGTGAAGGCAAGGACCCAATCCTCGCATACCCCCAAATTACAAAGGCATACTGGGCAGAATTCAAAAGGGTCAGGGAAACTCCAGATTTTGCTGAGAAGAGTTTTAAGCAATCGGAACTTCAGAAGAAGAACATACACCCCCACCGTATGGGTGTGGCAGGATACTACGACATGAAACTGATATGGGAACAGGAGGAGAAAGAAGCAGTAGCGGCGGGTGGGAATCCAGCCTTTAGTGAAATCAGGGGCGAACACGCCACAGACTACTTGCAGGCACGTGCAAAGAGGCGTGATGATGGAACTTCTTACTTTGAAAACGCACGTGATGCCAAACTGTATGAAGTGATGGTAGAGGCTTCCAAGATCCCTGGAAGGTTCTACAGGAACTCGGGGCCATGTGACATTCTGTCCATTGCTTTGGACACAAAAGAGCCCCCTGGCCGTGCAAGGGGTATAGGTGTTAATGTCCCGCACAAGAGGGCTTTCACACTCAGCAAAGAAGAGAGGCTCAGCATGAAAAAAGCGAGGAGTGAAATGAAGCAGAATGCATTGTTTGAAAAGTTGAAGAAGAAGATTTATCCGGCTGTTCGAAAGGATATTGAGGAGTCAATGATGACGCAGAAGACTCTAACACTAACAGATAGCCAGCAGATGGGAGGGGAGGCGGGCATGGATGACGGTGCTTATTGCGCGACAACACTGCACAAGAGTAGTTGTGCATCAGCTGACCCTAGCGACACTGAGACTGCAGCTGCTCATGATGATGCTATATCTGATCTATCTGGAATGAAAGACAGACTGAAGGGCGTGCTTACACATTATGAAGGTACATTAAAATGTACAACAGCCTGGGTTTGCCCACCCTTCTTGGAAGATGACCTCTTCTTGGACAATGTGCCATTGAAGATGGGCTGTGTGAAGTGCTACGTGACTGAAGTAAAGCCGGGATTCAACGAATTTTCCCTGAAGAATGTCCTCGGAGACTTCGATGAGCAAAGGACCTTGGGAGAAACACTGTTACATCACATCCAGTGGCCACGAAAGGAAATAGAGTTCATCGATGAGATTCCTGAAGCCCCGCCAAGAGCAACCACTGTCGCCCCTCAACCGGTGACGCTCTCCTTGCCACAACAGCTCTCGCGGGCTGATGCATCAACCTGTGATCAGCCAGACCGACTTTGTGGCATATAGGCCATGTTATCCTCTACCCCAAAGCAGCCACTGGCAAGGCCTACAACTGCTGATGATGCACCACCGGTTCAGATGCCGGCCGCTGAAGCAGCGGGGGGAGACCCAGCTGCAGCACATACTCACAGACCAACCTGGTGGAATAGACTGCTAAGGAGTCTGATGCTTCGGAACCACCTACTAAGGAGTCTGTAGGTCCAGAACCGACTGCTCATCAGTCCGTCGGTCCGTAGGCGCGTGATCAGCATACCAATGCGTCAGCACTTCCTGCTCAGCAAACCAACACATTGGCACGGCCTCCTCAGCACACCGACAAGTTGGCACCTCCTGCGCAGAAACCCGACATAGCTTCAACGCATGGTCAGCAGTCCGATGCCTCTGCTCCTATAGCCCAGCAGTCCGTCACAGCAGCACCGCTAGCTCAGCAGTCCGGCATAGATAAACCGCCTACTAAGAAGTCCGTCCAAGCTTCACCATCTGCTCGGCAGTCTACCTTGCAGGCAACTAGACGTTCTGCCAGTAATGCTTCAAGTACCAAGAAGGAAGTGGCCAAAAAGGCTACACCCACGACCACGAGGAAGCGCAGCGGGAAAGTGAAGAGGAAAGAGAACGATTGCCTCTTACTTAAAGCACTCATCGCCCAGAACCAAATTAACAGCAGCTTGTTTGAATCGGGGAGTAATATTATTTCTGACGCCATGGATGATGAAGAAGTAGAATTGTTGCTTGCTAAAAGAAAAGCAGACGTACTTGAAGCTCCAGTTGGCGAATACTTTGATGAATGCAGCTCCAGTTGTCGCGAGTTACATGAATATTGCATGGATCAAATATCAGCAGGTCATCATGCTTTGCTAGTCCACTACAATAGAGATCATTTCCGACACGATGCTGGTTCCATCAATGTGAGTTTCGAGGATTTGCATCTCTTCTTCAACTTCAACGTGCTCGATGCCACTCTTGTTAGATGCCTTATTTTGTAAGTACTTAACAAACTCTGGTCAACTTCTCCATACAAAGCTCTAAATGATAAACAGCTAACTGCATTTTATTCCTCTCAAGGGATTGAACGCGCAGAGAAGAAAAAGGGAGAGTGTGTATTTCATAGATCCTGCATTAGTCAATGGCACAACATTAGATGGTAAGGACCAACTGGATTGGGCCGTTAACACGGTCCTCCGTATCTTCGAAAACATGTCCCATGCAGAATCATTTCTCTGGCCATATCATGAACGGTAAGTCAAGTAAACAACCATGCATACACAAACTGTCTTTCAGATTTCGACATCATTTGTAAGTTCATGGCTTTCTTAATATGTAGCAATCACTGGATATTGGTATTCATTGTTCCAAACAAGAACACAGTATACTACATCAATTCTCTCAAAGAGTCAACAAACGCTCAGGATCTAACGCATGCTCAACAATTCGTGGATAGGTATTGAATTCTATGATGTTGAAATTAATTTGCATTCATATCTGGTTCAATAATTGATGTTGTCAAAATTCATCATCATTTGAAGTGTGCTCGCATTGTGGAAAACTAAACCAGGGAACCTATTCAAGACGGAACAACCCGTGTAGCACGAGATCGTTTCTCCGAAAACCCACCAAAATCCGTTATTTTCGGAAAATTTATCCAACAGTCTGCAAATACCTTTCCTTACGCTAGTCAAATGTTCAAGCTTCTAAATAAACCTCTTTCTATTTTGTCCAAAGAAAAAATAATACATCTAACACCTGTTAGGTTGTTCCTAACAGGACAAATACTTGACTAATTTTGTACAAAAAAATTCAGTTTCCTCAACAAGAAGCAGGGACCAACCTTTGTGGATACTATGTTTGCAGACACATGATCTACATCTGCATATCTGCTGATAGTTGTGACGATCCTCGCGAATTAGTACCAGTAAGTCTATCTTAATTAATATCTTCTACTCCACTCGTATGGCACATTCTGATCTTAAAAATACTGCAGCTCATCTTAAAACCGAGGACCCCTGAACCGCTCCCGGCTGGTGAATTGCTGATGGTTCGAAGATTTATCAGTGACTTCTTCCTGGATCACTACATCAATCTCATTGGTGATAATGAAGATTTCAGCATGCGTTCTCCTGAAACATTGAGTAAGAGTTAGCCGCTAAACATATAACGCATGGATCCTTTGTTTTCCATCTGACGAGGTCTTCATATTTCGTACACTATGATTAATTATGTAATGCATATATGTGTGGACAAATCATTGGAATTTAGCTACCATATGTTCAATTGCAATTGTTGCAAAATCTGATGAATGTTCTTCCTGTGGACACTATTTGTTTAATTGAATATTGTGCCAAATTTGCTTTTTGCGTGCCGACTCAAAATGGGATATTTTTGTTTATTTGTTCAATTGAATATTGTGGAGAATTTGCTTTTTGCGTGCCGATTCAAAATGGGATATTTTTGTTTTAACCTGGCAATTGCTCCGCACACGGTTCAGCTAAATGAGTGTGTGCAATCCACATCGGAAAGCATACGTCAATCATAGCAGAACTGTCGGTGATACACAGCAGATCGCAAACGATTTGCAGCGCTGCTACGTGTGCATAGGTTCTCCGGAACCGTTTGTGATATCGCGTTATCACACACGAGAACTGGGAGTAAACCGTGCCTAATGCAAAATACAATTCCAGTCGTAATTTTTCAGGAAACGTGTGGGATCCGAAACGAAAAGCACACATCACTCTTGCGGCAACCGTCGGTGATACCTAAAAAATCACAAATAGTCTGCAACACTTGTATGTGTGCGAAGGGGCTCCTGAACCATTTGTGATAGAACTTCATCGCAGACGATAATTGTTGGAAAACGTGTGCGATGGAGTCTAGCATGGCAGATGGGTTACGCAGAAAACTCATGTGCGATGGGGCACAAATCGCACACAGTTCATATGTTGGGGCGTGTGCCTTACATACTGTTTCCCAAACGGTTCGTTACGACAGACCTTATGGTTTCTCTACGTCATTAGAAACGCTTAATCACCGATACCACACGTGCGAAAGAATTTAGTGTGTGCTGCATCGCACACGATTACACTTTGGAAGGCCTCTGGATCACTGCTCCATATCCCCGACGGTTTCTGGGTCTTGTGGGAAGGACACCCTATCGCACACTCACTTGGCGATGGTTCCAAATGCTGTCGCGGAAAGGGGTTAAAAACCGTTTGTTTAGGACCGATGCGCACTAGTGAGTCTCATCCCGACTTGTGGGGGAATCATAGTCTCCATCATCTTTCCTCACTGGGGCAATACTCTAATAATGTTGATCATCACACTTTTATTTACTTACAAATCGATAAAACTAATACATGATGACTCTATATGAAGGCCTCTGGCAGTGTACCAGGATGTGCAATGATCTAGCATAGCAAAGATATCAAAAAATGGACAATCCATGAAAATATCGTGCTAGCTATCTTACGATCATGCAAAGCAATATCACAATGAATGTTGAACTCATGTATATGATGAAGATGGAAGTTGCATGGCAATATATCTCGGAATGGCTATGGAAATGCCATAATAGGTAGGTATGGTGGCTGTTTTCAGGAAGATATAACGTATGATATAGCGTATCATATCACGGGGTTTGGATGCACCGGAAAATTTTGCACTAATTCTCGAGGTGAGAAAGGGCAATGCACAGTACCGAAGAGGCTAGCAAATTGAGAAAGGTGAGAGTGCGTATAATCCATGGACTCACATTACTCATAAAGAACTCGGATACTTATTGAGAAAGTTTATTAGCCCTTGAAGCACAGTACTACTACGCATGCCCCTAGGGGGATAGATTGGTAGAAAAAGACCATCGCTCGTCCCCGACCACCACTCATGAGGAAGACAATCGATAATAAATCATGCTCCGATATTATCGCATAACGAGAGACCATACGTGCATGCTTCGGGAATCACAAACCTTAACACCAATATTCTTACTAAACCACAATCATTCACTAGTACCTCCCACATATTACCATCTCTATATCGCAAAACTATTGTAAGGAATCAAACATATCCTATTTAGTGATCTACAAGTTTTATGTAGGATTTTATGACTAACCATGTGAATGACCAATTCTGGTTGACTCTCTAAATAGATATAAGTGAAGAAAGAGAGTTTAATTATTTTTACAAAAGATATGCCCATGCTCTAACAAATATAAGTGAAGCAAAAGAGCATTCTACAACTGGAGGTTTTCTATGTGTAGAGAAACGGACAATCCAAACTTCAAATGGTATAAGTGAAGAACATGAAGCATTCTATAAAGCCATACTCAAAGCATATAAGTGAAGTGCATGAAGCATTCTATAAATCAACCAAGGACTATATCATACCAGCATGGTGCACAAGAGAAAAGGAAAAAAATAAACACAAAAGATGCTCCAAGAATTTGCGCATATCATGTGACGAATAAAAATATAGCTCCAAGTAAAATTACCAATAGTCCTTAGAAGAAAGAGGGGATGCATTCCGGGGCATCCCCAAGCTTAGTTGCTTGCCACTCCTTATTCCTTCATCCATCGTGATCTCACCCAAAACTTGAAAACTTCAATCACACAAAACATAACAAAACTCTTGTGAGATCCACTAGTATAATAAAGCAAATCACCACTTTAAGTAATGTTGCAAACCCATTCATATTTTATTTTTGCATTATACCTACTATATTCTAACTTCACCACGACTTATATCACCAATACAATCCATAGATTCACCAAAACATGCAAAACAATGCATCAAAAACAGAATCTATCAAAAACAAAACAATTTGTAGTAATCTGAACATTTACCATACTTCCATAACTCCAAAAATTCTGAAACTTAGGACAGAATAAACAATTTGCATAGCAGTAACGTGTAAAAATTTCAGAATTTTTCCTTGTTCTAGTAAAAAATGTAAATTCATGCACTATAGCAAAAGTTTCTGTTTTTGCATGACACATACCAAACAAGCAATCTAACCATCCTAAAGGCAAATATTGGCACATTATTTTTATAATACAATGGATTTGTACAAGGGGATAATTATTTTTGTTGAAAATTTTGTGTTGTTCAAGATTTGCAAAGTTTCCATGGGCATGAATAAAGTTCAAGGAGCTCCCCCACTTCAATCGTGCTCGTCTTTCTTACTTTTCCTTTTATTTTTGAAAAGTTTTAGGTTCCCCTCTTCCTTTTTTGTTTTTAAATTTTTTAAAAGCACACAATAGAATAAAATGACTCTCTAAAACTTCGAAGTTGTCTCCCTGGTAGCGCTTTCTTTAAAGCCATTAAGCTAGGCATATAGTGCTCACGTAATTGATCCACTAGGATCCCAAGGTATATCGAAGCCAATTTTAATTAGCAATGATTTGTAATTTAGTAGTGAGGACAAAGTAACATATATCATGCAATGATGAAGTCTAACTCTCTTCCTATGCATCAGCATGTCATAAAAGAACAATTAATGCACATCAAGTAAAGGCCAATACATAGCATAAGCAGTTTCTTGCAATTTTATCGTATTGGAAACTTAGAGAGGCGGAGATGTAGTTCCTCTCTCATAATAATTGCAAGTAGGAGCAGCAAGCACATGCATATTGTATTCATCAAGATCATCATGTGTAGTAGTAAACCACAACCCATCAATATAATCCATAATAAGCGCAAACTTCTTCAATATAGTGTAGTTGAGAGAATTCAAAAAGATAATAGGACTATCATGCGTTGCTGCAATAGCAAAATTTTCATTCTTAACATAAGGAACTATAGCAAGATCATCTCCATAAGCATAATTCATATTGGCATCATGGCCACAAGCATAGTAAGCATCAAGTTCATCGAAAAGGGATATTTCAAACGAATCCAAGGGATCATAGCAATTATCATAGCACTCATCCTTCGGTAAGTAGGAGGGGAGATTAAACAATGTATGAGCTGAAGAGTTACTCTCATTAGAAGGTGGGCACGGGTAGCTAATCCGCTCTTCCTCATTTTGTTCTTCGTCTCCTCGTCATCTTTTTTATCTAATGAACTCATAGTATCATCAATTTCTTCTTCCATAGATTCCTGCAAAATATTAATCTCTTCTTGGGCAGCGGAGACTTTCTCAATAAACTCATTAATATCAGCATTATATTCATAATTCTCATAGCAATATTTAAGTATAGCATAATTTTTAGGTATGTAAACAACATCATCATAATTTTCACACGTTTCAAACAAAGATTCAATTTCATAAGCACCCTTAAAAGCAACAAATTCTTCTATTTGTTCCACATCATAGTAATCATATATACCATTAGCATAAGAAGCCAAGGTTTCATTATCATTAAATTCACATGAAAAGCGAAGGTGTGGAGCCTTCATCCTAGAGCAGCAAGTAGAATCATATCTCAAGCATAAATTCCAAGCATACCATTGCAACATTTCAATTTGATCCAATAAGAGTTTCCATTTTTGAGTCAAGAGATAATCCCTAAAGTATTCACGTTAATCCAACATGCCTCCCATTATCAAGTTGAACGGGTTTTCCTTAGGATTATCAAAGTAGTGTTTAATATTTTTCACATAACGAGCATCGAAGGTCTTAGGAGGCTCCCCATCTCCATGAGTAGCAAGTACACCTAATTTTTTTTGGTATTTCGTATTCCGTATCCATAACTAAAGATAGAGAACAACTTAGGACAAAAAAGAAAAATTACTTAGTGATAAAGCGAACAAGCACACATGAGAATATTCACCCTAGATTATTGCTCCCCGGCAATGGCGCCAGAAAAAGGTCTTGATAACCCACAAGTATTGGGGATTAATTGTAGCATGTCTCGATAAGTAAGAGTGTCGAACCCAACGAGGAGCTAAAGGTAAAACAAATATCCCTCAAGTTCTATCGAC
Organism: Triticum aestivum; assembly: GCF_018294505.1. Taxonomy (NCBI): domain Eukaryota; kingdom Viridiplantae; phylum Streptophyta; class Magnoliopsida; order Poales; family Poaceae; genus Triticum; species Triticum aestivum. Next base: position 160,036,056 of record NC_057796.1, on the reverse strand, counting down.
CACCGATACAACTCTACGCACACTTTACGTTTGCTTTACCTAGAACAAGTACGAAACTAGTACTATGTAGGTGTAAAGGGATATGTGTGCAAGATAATAAAGAACACGTAAAAGATAGGGGCTTTTTAGATAAAGAAACAATTAATTTAGTTTTAGTATAGAGATTTTTGTCACAAGAAAGTTATTTGTCCCTACGCAATCGATAACTAGACCGGTAATCATTATTGCAATTTCATATGAGGGAGAGGCATAAGCTAACATACTTTCTCTACTTGGATCATATGCACTTATGATTGGAACTCTAGCAAGCATCCACAACTACTGAAGATCATGAAGGTAAAACCCAACCATAGCATTAAAGTACCAAGTCCTCTTTACTCCCATACACAAACAACCTACTTACTCGGGTCTGTGCATCTGTCGCTCACGCCACCCAACATAATCGAATCATGAACATATTGCAAACCCTACAACGGGGATCCCTCATGCTTTTGCGACACCGAGAGCACCATAGGACAGCACCAATAATAAAACATACAACTCAACCCAATCATGATCATCAATCAACCCATAGGACGAAATGGATCTACTCAAACATCATAGGATAGCCATATATCATTGGATAATAATACGTAGTGTTGAGCACCATGTTTAAGTAGAGATTACAGTGGGGAGAAGAGGTGTTACACCGCTGCATAGAGGGGGAGAGAGTTGGTGATGACAGCGGCGAAGTTGTTGGTGTAGACCGCCGTCACGATGATGGCCCCGATGACGTTCCGGCGAATCCGGGAGAGAGGGGGAGAGAGCCCCCCTCCTTCTTCTTCTTCCTTGGCCAACCCATAGATGGGAGGAGGGTTTCCCATCTGGTCCATGGCCTTCATGGCGGCGGAGGGGCGAGAGCCCTTCCGAGATTGGATCTCTCTTTGTTTCTCTTCTGTTTTGCATTCCTGTTTTCTGGCGTTTCACCGTTCCTTCAATTCCCGGAGATCCGTAACTCCGATTGGGCTGAAATTTTAACAAAATTTTCTTCCGGATATTATATTTATTGCCGCGAAAGAAGGGAACCAACCTCCTTAAAAGGGACCCACAAGCCCTCTAGGCATGCCCAGGGTAGGGGGAACACCCTTCGAGCTTGTGTCCCCCTCGGGAATCGTCTCGCGTTCATTCTTTTTCCCAAGAATAACATATATTCCAAAATAAATCTCCATAAATTTTTATCACGTTTGGACTTCGTTTGGTATCGATATTCTGTGAAACAAAAATATGCGACAAACAGGAACTGGCACTGGATCAATATATTAGTCCCAAAAATGGTATAAAATGTTGCCAAAAGTATATGAATGTTGAAAAATATTGGCAAGAAACAAGAAAAAACTATAGATACGACGGAGATGTATCACGGGCCTTCGTCTTGTCGGGCCTGTCTTGCCGGCAAGGGTCAGCTTCATCTTTGTGGTTTGTCTTGGTATTCTTAATGCACTCTAGGAAGAGTTGCTCCTTTAGCTTGAGCCGGTCCCCGTCAAGTCCTCTTACCGGGGATGCCGCCATGTCCGTGCACAAGTTAGGCATACTAAGGACCCCGTTCTTAGTGCACCAACATATGTCGAAAGAGCGACAGCTGAACGGTTAATTCTAGTAAATTATATAAGGGCTTTCAATGTGCTTGAAATTATCACCTCTATATACAAATTCTCGAGACATGGAAAGCATCGCAGCAAGCCGGTAATCATGTTCAGATCAAAACACCACATAATGATATGTATGGTCTTGACAGAATCCAGCACCATTGATAGGGTATCCATGGACAAACTCTTCATTGAGCATAGAACACAATATTAGTACCAAAAGTCTACTCCAAGATGATATAAAACTTGTGCGCACAAATGAAAAATGCAGCTTATGATCACAAAAGTGTTGATGATATAAAACTTATGCGCACAAATGAAAAATGTAGGTTATGATTACAAAAGTGTGATGATATAAAACTTGTGCGGACAAATGAAAAATGCAGCTTATGATTACAAAAGTGTTGATGATAATATACAGTACCTGAATAAGTGTGGATCTACCAACATCTTGTAACCTTTAAACATATCAGGAATTACACCCAACGTCTCCAGTTTAGGCGCTGATACCACAATTATTTGCAAAGGTGCATTACAATAATCAAGGAGCAACCTTTGGAGTGAAGGGGCATGTTTTGATGATAAGCTCCTCTCCTTTAAAGCAAATTCCAATGTTTACTACATGAGGCGACTTTCTTTCGATACAACGGATACAAATTTCTTCTCCAAAAACAAGCAACACGCACTCCAGGGCAGGCTAGCAGAAGTGGATGATGTTGTGCAGTGAGGCCTCCGACAGATCGACCACCACAAGCGCCCGTTTTTTTAGTGGTGGGAGTTGAAGCATTTGTACGAGATTGTCTGCCAGATAGCACCGGGCTAAGGTGGCGGTGTGGAGAGAGGAGGAAAACCATGAGATGGATATCAGTGGTGAGGGCACAGCTACAACGCTTGGTGGGAAGCTATTTTCGTAGTAATGGTAGAACTCAAGATGCTAGAGTTTTTCTAATTGACGGGATGTCAGCCAGGCATCCACCATGCAGGGTATGTGCAGCAGGCAGCATGCCGGGATGCATAGGAGTTGAACGGAGCCCAGGTGGGAGGAGATGATGGCTCCGTGGAGTTCAAAATCATGAACGACAGATAGCTGGCGACAGTCGAGATTAAGAGGCACGGCGCGCCAGAGAGTGCGCCACCAAGATGCGAGGACCTGTGTGCAGCAACTATCCTTGATGGGGAGAAGGTAGATGATCTCCCCAAGTGATAAAGGCAAAGGTGTCCCGTGTTTCGATGAGAAGGTGATTATCATTTTCTGTAGGAGTAGACTTTGACAATCCAACTACGAACATGCAAGACGTCGCGCCTTAGCAATCGCTAAACTAACTTCCGAGGGTTATTGACCACGCCGGAGCATGATCAACCTGACCACAAGGGTCTATTTCCTGCAAGCACACGAAAAACAAGCAAGAAACTGAGATTGCAATATGGATATTGCGAATATAAGAGGAAAGCTTTAGCTACGAAACTGGAGTTCTGTGACGTTTGGGTCTGGTCGTTGAACACAAACGAAGTACGCGAAGTTGTAGCTATGGAAAAATTTAATCTAAACAAAACCCAAATTCTAAATGATGCCCTAAGGGCTATATATATATGGAGGAGCAGGCGGAATTTCGTGACCCCTTGTAGGAGGGGTCTGAAACCAACCCTAACTTTGTTTCCTCACACATAGGGACTCTAAACAGCCTATATTTAAGTATTTCAAAATTACATGGGCCTGGCCCAATAATAAGGTGACGCAACACCTATAATAGCCTCTGGATGTAAGTTGTGAAGTGGCATCTTGTATATTTCGTCTAAGCCTTCATGCACTTATTATGGTGTCTTCAAAGTCCTGAAACCATCACTTGAAACTTGGTTCTTGTTCCCCTTGCGCATGCCATCATCTTCATGCTTGTTCTTGGTCTAGTGATCATCCTTATTGTCCAAGTTAGGCCCTTCAATTGTAAGCAAAACAAATATATCCAATTTAGGCAGCATCATATTCTCATGAACATTAGAATCATTCCCAAGAAACGGAAGGACCTGGTAATTTAATTGGCGTGTGCGAGATCTAGTAATTGGTCCAGTATGTATAGCACTGGGTGTAACAATGGTATAGATGTCCTCATCATCCTCCCCTTCTTAAAGTGAAGTCGTCCTTGACGGAAGCTCATCTTCCTCACCCAAATAAGGCTTGAAATCTGCAATGTTAAAAGTGGGACTAACCCCAAAATCTACAGGCAGCTCAAGTTTATATGCATTATCATTTATTTTCTCTGACACCTTAAAAGGACCATCAGCACGTGGCATTAGCTTTTATTTGCGCAAATCAGGAAACCTATTTACGCAAAGGTAACCAAACAAGATCTCCAGATGCAAAGACAACATGTTTTCTACCTTTATCTATAGCAACTTTACATTTAGCATTCACATGCTCAATGTTTTCCTTAGTTAACTCATGCATTTTTAAGATCAATTCAACACGTTTAGCATCAAAATTAAGCTTCTCCGAAGATGGAAGAGGCAACAAATCAACAGGTGCACGAGGTAGGAAACCATACACAATTTCAAAAGGGCACATCTTTGTAGTAGAATGCAGCGAACGATTATAAGCAAATTCAATATGAGGCAAACATTCTTCCCACATTTTCTTGTTATTCTTCAAAACATCCCTAATCATAGTAGACAATGTTCTATTGACTACTTCAGTTTGTCCATCAGTCTGGGGGTGACATGTAGTACTAAAAAGCAGTTTATTGCCCAACTTAGCCCATAAACATCTCCAAAAATGGCTAAGATATTTAGTATCACAATCTGAACACAAATAGTATTTGGCACACCATTCAAGCGAATAACTTCATGAAATAACAAATCAGCAACATTAGCAGCATCATCGCTTTTATGACATGGTATGAAGTGTGCCATTTTAAAAGTCTATCCACGACAACAAATATGCTATCCCTCCCCTTCTTTGTTTGAGGTAATCCTAAAATAAAATCCATAGATATATCCTCCCATGGAACACTAGGCACAGGAAAAGGCATATATAAACCATGAGGATGAAGTCATGACTTAGCTTTTTGACATGTAGTGCAGCGAGCAACAAAACGCTCAATGTCCCGTCCCATCTTTGGCCAAAAGAAATGTGTGGCAAGTACGTCCTCCTTCTTCTTCACGCCAAAGTGTCCCATTAATCCTCCTCCATGCACCTCCTGCAACAACAAAAGACATACGGAGCTAGCTGGAATGCATATATTGTTAGCACGAGACACAAATATATCATCAATGACAAACTTGTTCCATGTTCTCCTTTCTTTACAATTCTCCAATACATCTTTAAATTCAGCATCATGCACATATTGATCTTTGATGGTCTCCAAACCAAATATTTTAAAGTCAAGTTGTGAAAGCAAGTATAGCGACGAGATAGTGCATCAGCAGTAACATTTTCTTTACCCTTCTTGCGTTTTATTACTTAAGGAAAAGTCTCAATGAATTCAACCAATTTAGCATGTCTATGGTTCAGTTTTGCCTGTCTTTTAATATGTTTCAAAGATTCATGGAAAGAATGTATAACAAATTCTTTGGGCCATAAATAATGTTGCCATGTTTCTAAAGCCCGAACAAGAGCATATAATTCCTTATGATAAGTAGAATAGTTCAGACTAGACCCACTCAATTTTTCAGAGAAGTAAACAGGTTTACCATCTTGTAATAACACACCTCCCAATCCAATTCCAATAGCATCACATTCACGCTCAAAAGTCTTATTAAAATCAGGAAGTTGGAGTAAAGGAGCATGTGTCAACTTATCTTTCAGTATCGTGAAGGCTTCTTCCTGTGCGGTATACCAACCAAAAGGCACATCCTTCTTTGTAAGCTCATTGAGAGGTGCAGAAGTGGTGTATCTCTCAGAAAACTCCTATAGAAACTAGCGAGTCCAAGAAAACTCCTCACTTGTGTGACCGTTTTGGGCTGCGGCCAACTCTCAATAGCTTCAATCTTGGCTTTATCAACTTCAATTCCCTGTGGAGTAACAACATAGCCAAGAAAGATACTCGGTCAATGCAAAATGTGCTCTTCCCAAGGTTACCAATCAAACATGCATCACGTAGAGCAATAAAAACAACACCTAAATGTTCCAAATGTTCTTCCAAAGTGTCGGTGCAACAAACCTCTGCGTATGTTGCCTAGACTGTACATAGGCACAAGGGCAAAGCTACAACGACACCAAGCTCCCAAGACAAGACCAAGCCGGAGGGATAGCTCTTTGAGGAAACAAAGGGTGGATCAAGAAGACCAAGACAAGCCAAAGGAACAAGATATCACTAAGGAAAGACCTCCTCGCCGGGAAGGCGAGCCTGGTCATGTCGAGGCCTCACCAAGGGCTAGTCCCAAAATTCCCCCCGCCATTTGGAAGGGATATTCTCCCCATATGACACCCGTCCAGAGGCGTGTCATGCAGGCAGACAAGAAGGTGGTTAAGTGGCGCGACAGGCTTGCCGAGCCGCGTCCTCAGCGTGACACCTAGCAACGCATTTAATGCACTTTGTCCTAACTGCCAGAGTTAGGTATGATAGCGTTGTTGGCTATCTAATCAGTAGGTAATAACTGATTTTGCACTTTGGCAACCCCTTAGCCTATAAAAGGAGGGCCATGGCACCTAAGAAAGGATTCGGACCCTTGTGCACTCTTACAAGCGTAGCTGCTCTCCCCATGGCGACCTTGCCGGGCTCGAGCGCTGCGTGTGTGCTACGCTGCTCCCATCAATCCACCAAAACAGGAGTAGGGTTTGACGCTTCCCTACGGCCTAAACCTGGGTAAAAACCACCAGCGTCACATGTGTCATGCTGCTTCATGGTCTCCGACCTTCATGCAATGCGCCCTCCCCCCTTACAAAACCACAAGGGGCCGATGGCCCCATAGGTGATCATGTTTCACCACGACATCCTTGGCGCGCCAGGTAGGGGGAAGTGCTTGCGTGAACCCGAGGTCGTAGACAGCACATCAATCTTCATCATAATCTTCTTCATCGATAGCTTCATCATCCATGGCGCCCAAGAAAAAGTCCGACGCAACAACTCACCCTTCTACCTCGAAGGACCCCTCGCATGCAGCCACTAATACTATGGGTGCTGCGGTGGCGTTGGGGTACACGGACACCGCGTGGGACATGACCGGTGTAGGCGGCGCTGTCATCGCTCCCCCTGCGGCCGAAGCAGGAGTGGAAGATACCGGAGGAGGGCGGCATCAGCAGCACCCCGACGACATGTTCCACAAGGCGTGGGTGCGGAGAATATGCAGTCTCCGCCTCTCCACTGTGCTGGAGGGCGCAACCGCGGCGATGGCACCCGCTCTGGTGCGCATCACGACCCCCTAGTTGTCCCTGCTATGGGCACAACTACGGGGCACACGCCTTCCCCTAGACAAGGTAATCAAGACGAAGTGCCGAATGGGGTCGTCAACCCCCAGGCACATCCTCCTCGTGGTCACGCTGCCATGGCGACTGCCTCGCGGCGATGAGGGCACGGCACCACCACCACCGGTACCGTCAGAAAGTCGTGCGACATCGCGATATGCATCGTCATCCATGCCAAGCACAGCTTCAGAAGTCATCGCACGAGCCCAACTCCTACTGAGATTCCTTCCAGCGGCCAATCAAATTGATTAGTGGAGAGCCACCATTCAAAGTTTGATTGGTTTTGCCGAGGCGGGAGGATCACAGCGAGCAGGCCCGCCACGGCACCCACAAGCAACAACAATGCCTCGAGCTATTGACCATGCTGAAGGGGCCACTCCGACAGTGCAGTCCCCTCCAGGGCAGCCAGCATAGAGGCTCCAGCCAGAACCATGTGACCGAGAACCTGACAAGATGTCAATGGCTTCATCTGACCCTCGGGCCTGTCGAGATCAGCGGCAGGTCCTAGAAGACAGGAGAAGGGAAGGCGCGCGTGTCACCATAGAACGGCACCACGAAACCCGCCGCTAGTCTGACAGGCGCAATGGCCCCGACGTCGACGAACCCACGCCCAGTGGAGGCGGATACCTGTCTTTCGAGGTTGGGTGCCCTGTCTTCACTCGCGAGCCGCGGCAAGTCTGTTGGACATCTGCCCATGTTTTCAAACCAGAGATACCAGAAAAGTATGATGGAAGACTGAACCCGGCAGAGTTCTTGAGCAACTACACCATCGCCGTTCAAGCCGCCGGAGGAAGAGATGAAAAGGTATTCACCAACTACTTCCCTTTGGCACTCAAGCCGAACATGAGGTCGTGGCTGATGCACTTGCAAGAGAATTCCATCTCGACCTGGGCTGACCTGTGCAATGAGTTTGTTGGTACCTTCACGGGTGGCCATCAAGAACCAAGGCGGCCTAGCGATTTCAACTCCTTCCACAAAAGGAAGGAGAGAGCTTGCGGAAGTACATGCAAAGGTTCAGCCGGGTGCAAGGAACATTCCACATATCCACCCGACAGTTGTGATTGCCGCGTTCAGGTCCAACATGTGCAACTAGAGGATACATTCCAAGATGAACATCTGGTTGCCCAAAACTGTGAATGGGCTTTACACCTTGGCGGATAAGTGTGCCCATACAAAGGAGGGGAGGGGACTCCCCTGAGAGGAAGATGGCGTCGAAGTTGACTCAGAAGATGACGACAATGCTGCTAACTAGAAGAAGAAGAACAAGAAACATAATAAGAAGCGCAAGGAGAAGACAGTGCTGGTCGTCGAGGGTTCTCGCACCCCTAGTACCGGCAAGAAGGCCAAGACCGAAGCTCCCGACAAGGAAGTTGCCGCACGCACTGATTGTAGCTGCGGCGGCCGAGAAAGTTGGGAAGGCTGACTGATCGTACTGTAAGATCCATCGGACTAAGGTCCATGATCTCCAAGAGTGTCATCAAGTTGAGCAACTCTTCAAGAAGCAGAAAGCTGAATTCGAGAAGCGTGACAAGGAAAGAGACCAAGAAGGCACTGGTAGGAAAGGCCGGGGCGGCAGAGGAGGCCGTCATGGTAAGGTCTCTCGGCATCAAGGGAAACCTACTAGAGGCCGTGAGAAGAAGGAAGGTAATGATGAGAGTGATGAAGGGGATGAAGAGGAAAACAGTGAGCAAGATTTCCAGAAAGCCACTGAGGCCCTGTGCATTGACAGAAGCGCATCTTTGCACTCCTCTCACCGCCAGGTTAAAACAGTGGGCGCGTGAGGTGGAACCAGCGGCAGAATCCCGGAAACCACTCAGGTGGTCTCGCACGCCCATCATATTTGACGAAGAGGATCACCCTGACCGCACCAACGCGGTAGGGTGCTTGCCGTTGTTGGTTTCTCCAACAATCCGCAACCTCAAGGTCACAAAGATGTTGGTTGATGGCGGGGCAGGGTTGAATCTGATTTCCACCAAGGTAATCAGCAAATTGCAAATATCAGATGAAGATCTCAAGGTTACTGGCATGTTTCAAGGGATCAACCCAGGCAGGAGTCGTCCAAAGTGGAAGATCACACTACCAATGACATTTGGAGGAGAGCTGAACTATCGGACCGAGAAGATTGTGTTCGACGTGGTCATGCTTCCTTTGCCATACAATGGGATGCTTGGTCGACCAGCTCTAGCAAAGTTCATGGCGGCATCCCACTATGCCTACAATACCCTGAAGATGCCAGGACCAATGGGCATCATTTCCATCCCGTCAGACAAGAAGGACGCAATCATATGCGTGGATAAAATGTACCAGGATGCGGTCGCTGCCGAGGCAGTGGAAACCGCAGTTCCCGCCAAGGAAAACAAGAAAGGGAAGAAAGCTAGCAGGGATGCCGACAAGGAATCCGGGAAGCGCGCCTCTCCGGAGTGTGATGCGTCTGTCGATGACTTGCCAGAGAGTTCCACAAGCAAGCGATCCAAGGTTGCTGCACCTGCTATGAAGAGGGTCCTGGGAGGGTTGGTTGGCGCTCATGGTACGTTCACCATCAGCTCCACCCTTGACGACAAATAGGAAAGCGCACTCGTTGCCTTCCTGCGGGTGAATATCGATGTGTTTTCTTGGGAACCATCTGACATCCCCGGTGTTCCTAGGGAGGTAATCGAGGACCACCTTGTTATCTACCCTCATGCCCGGCCCGTCAAACAGAAGGCCAGGAAGCAAGCTTTGGTGCGGAAGCAGTTCATTACCGAGGAGATCAAGAAACTCGAAGCAGCTGGTTTGGTCAGAGGAGTATTGGATCCAACATGGTTGGTGAGGGAGTCCTGGATTAAGGGGTCCGTAGGTGTCCGGTCTATTCGATATGGGCCATACTGATGGGCCGTGAAGATAAAGCAGAAGACTATCTCCCGTGTTCGGGCATGACTCATATATGCGTGGACGGCAAGTTGGGTGTCTGGATATGTTATTTCCTTTGTCTGAAAACCGACTATGTACAACCCTAGGCCCCTCCGGTGTGTATATAAACCGGAGGGTTTAGTTCGTAGAGGCTATCAGAATAATCATAGGCTAGACAGCTAGGGTTTAGCCATTATGATCTCGAGGTACATCAACTCTTGTAACCCCTATACTCATCGAATACAATCAAGCAGGACATAGGGTTTTACCTCCTTTAAGAGGGCCCGAACCTGGGTAAACATCGTCTCCCCATTGTCCTCTTGTTACCATTGATCCTTAGACTCATACCTTGGGCCCCCCTACCCGAGATCTGCCGGTTTTGACACCAAGATTGGTGCTTTCATTGAGAGCTCCGCTTTGCAGTCATGAAAAGCAATCTATGGCTCGCCTTGTCATCAACAACGATATCACTTCTGGAAGGGCCTAACCTTTGGAAAGGTCCTCCAGCACGGCGGTTTCACCATGGCTGCCCACATGGCAATCAAGCCGACGACATCCCCCGTGATCGCCAAACACCACCTCTGCATCGGTCTCGAACACTCTGAAAAGATGGATCCGGCGGACATCTCGTCCTTAAACGAGCTGCTAGACCGCATCACCGCCCTGGGGCTTTCAATGCACTATGATCAGATCGGGCTTAAACCTGACCAGAGGGAAATCAATCCTTCACCGATCACTCACCTGGTGACGGTAGTTGAGGAACCAGCCGAAGACACTTCTTCCCCTAAACTAAAAACTAGCTATGTTCGGATCTCCAAACCCCTTGAACTGGCTACCCTTCCTTTGGATGAGACTCCGCGTCCCCCAAACTCAGGGTCGGACTTAGGGTCTGGGGAGCACTTGGATCTTCCCGGACCCGAACCGGTGACCTCGGAGATTTTACAAGCTCCGGACACAATTTTGGGTCAGGATTCAAGTTTTAGCCCACCCACCCACCACAATCAGTACTCTCCAAGTAATTCAGGCCCTCCAGACATATATGACCTAATGTATGTATGGCAGCAACCTCAGGAAATGGTCCATCACTTTTGGGCCAGGTTCCTACTTGTCAAAAACAAGATTAAAATTTGATGCGACGATGATGCAGTCTCGGTCTTTCATCGCAATTGTACCGACGAGGGAATTCGGAATTTCCTCGACCGCCATCGCCTACAGAGTTTCACAGAACTATCGCATGTAGTACAGAAGTACTACGCGATGGAAAGCACATGGAAGGCTCAAAAACCCAATTGGAACATGCTGCCTTTAAGCAGTGCGCTGCCCGGGCAAAACGGATACACCCTTACGAGGCATCCGATCATAAGCCCGTCGGTAAGAAAAACAAACCCTTCATGGGATACAGGTCCATTCTTGACGAACTCCTCGACAAGCCCTGTCCGATACATGCGACGCCAAGCACAGACTCAACTCACAGCCTCCAAGCATGTTGGGTACTCCGGCAGGTAGCTAAAAGTGGGGAGGCTATCCTCACCACCGCAACTCTAGAGAAGCACTCTCCGGAGGACAACGATTTTAACGTTCTTACGGTCTTCGAGACTTTTTCTTCAAATAATTGGCGTAAAAGGGCACTTCGCGACCTCGCTGAAGTCCACCAAGTAACCGCAGTGAGCCCATGGAACGACGCGGCAATAACCTTCACCCCTGATGACGAACCACGGGCCCGATCAGTCTGAGCACCGCCGCTTTGGTACTAAACCCAATTGTGGATGGCTTTCGACTTACTAAAGTTCTCATGGACGGCGGCAGTGGGATTAACCTCATATACGAGGACACGCTCGACAAAATGCATATTGATAGAAAATGCATCGAGCAAAGCAGTACCACCTTTCGAGGCATCATCCCCAGTCGAGAAGCATGATGTTCGGAGAGAACTAAACTTGATGTAGTATTCGGCACGCCCAAAAATTATAGGTCAGAGGAGTTGCTCTTTCATATTGCTCCCTTCAATAGCGAATATCACGCCCTCCTAGGGAGGGAAGCTTTTTCGCGCTTCCAAGCCATACCCCATTATGGGTACATAAAGCCTAAAATGCCAGGGCCCAATGGAATAATCATAGTTACAAGTGATCCAGATAAAGCACTCCGTGCCAGAAACAAAACCGCATCCTTGGCCCTTGAGGCACTATCTGAAGCCTTTCCGGCTGAAGAACTAACCACCCGATGATCCACGGTGGACAAGGATGATGTGATTCTCGATAAAAGACCTAAATCCACCTTTTTCAAGCCAGCAGATGAAATAGTTAAATTTCAAGTGCACCCGACGGATCCTAATAAAACAGCGTCCATTGGAGCACAGCTGGATCTGACGGTAGACGCCGCCCTATGCGTGTTCCTACGTGAAAATTGGGATATCTTTTCTTGGCACCCTTCCGACATGCTCGGGATCCCACGCCGACTGGTCGAACACAGCCTCAACATAATAAAAGGGTTCAAACCAGTCAAGCAAACGTTGCGGCGATTTTCCGAACCCAAACGACAAGCTATGGGGGAGGAGCTAGCCAAACTACTCGAGGCTGGGTTCATCAGAGAAATTAAACACCCAGATTGGCTAGCCAACTTGGTCATGGTGCTGAAGAAGGATAAATCTTGGTGCCTTTGCGTCAATTTGAAAGACCTCAATAAGGCTTGCCCCAAAGACCCTTTCCTGTTTCCCCGCATTGACCAGATTATTGATGCGACCGCGGGACACGACTCATTGTGTTTCATCGATGCTTACTCTGGATACCATCAGATTAAAATGAAGGAGTCCGACCAGGCCGCAACAAAGTTCATTACCCCATACGGGCCTTTTTGTTTCAACACTATGCCTTTTGGGCTTAAAAACGCTAGTGCCACTTGCCAACGCATGATTCAAACATGCTTGGAAAAACAAATCGGCAAAATAGTTGAAGCATATGTGGACGACGTGGTCATCAAGACTAAACACGTTGAATCATTGGTGGACGATCTCCGCCTCACATTTGACAACCTCTGAACATACGACATACGACTCAATCCGAAAAAATGCGTCTTCGGCGTTCCAGCCGGAAAGCTACTAAGGTTCATTGTCTCCCATAGAGGAATTGAAGCAAACCCAGCTAAAATCCGAGCCTTGTTGCAACTAGCCATACCAATAGACTTAAAGCAGGTCCAAAAACTAGCAGAGTGCATGTCGGCTTTGAGCCGCTTCATCTCCATATTAGGAGGAAATAAAAACCTTATTAGCAGGTAACCCAATCCTAGACGCCCCCCAGCGTTGGCGAGCCTATGTTGCTTTATATCTCTGCAACCCACCAGGTAGTGAGCGATGTACTCGTCGTCAAGCGAGGGGAAGAGGGACATAAATTCCCCATCCAAAAGCCAGTGTATTACGTATCAGAGGTTCTTACACCATGAAAATCCTGATACCCTCACTACCAAAAGATCGCTTACGTGGTCTTTACGGTATCCCGAAATCGCCGACACTATTTTCAAGTAAACAACATGGACGCCACCGGCTGCATAGCTAAATGGATCATTGAGCTCTTGCCATTTGAAATAACATACACGCCACGCCGAGCTATTAAATCTCAGGTGTTGGCTGACTTCATCGCCGAGTGGACGAAAGCCAAGCTCCCAAAAGAGTACAACTCATACTCCAGCTGGATCATGTACTTCCACAGCTCAAAAATGCGAGCCGGACTGGGGGCCGGCGTCATCTTGACATCCCCTACGGGGGACACAGTCCGCTACGTGTTGCAAATCATGTATACGGACTCCAATAATGCAGCCGAATACGAGGCACATCTACATGGTCTCCGCATGGCTGAATCCATGGGCATACAACGCCTAGAGGTGCGCAGCGACTCAAACCTCGCCATATCTCAAGTAAACGGAGAGTTCGACGCAAAAGATCCAAAAATGGGATTATATCGAAACGCCGTAATAAAAATACTGGCTCGGTTCGAGGGGCATGAATTTTGTGATGTCGCTCGAGACAGTAACCAGGCAGCTGACATACTTGCCCGCATCGGTGCTAAACGCGACCCCGTCCCACCCAATACCTTTGTGGAAAGGCTCTTCAAGCCATCCATGGCATGCCGGGACGAGAGTGGAGACACCAATACGGACCTGATCACGCCCCCAGCCGTCGAACACGATACAGATATCATTGGGGGTTCGGACACCGAAATAACACCTTCTGCCCATGAGATCATGGCTGCTATCGCTCCATGGACCGAACCCTTCCTGGCCTACCTTAATAGGCAGGAGCTTCCTGATGATCAAAACGAGGCCTGTCGCATAGTTCAGCGCTCTAAAGCCTATAAAGTTCACAAGGGTGAACTGTACAAGAAAAGAACTACAGGAGTTCTCCAAAGGTGCATCTCGGAAGAAGAGGGACGACAACTCTTGGCTGAAATACAAGATGGTCTAGGCGGCCATCACGCCGCAGCTCTGGCCCTTGTATGTAAAGCCTTCCGGACAGGTTTTTTCTGGCCAACGGCCCGAGAAGATGCACAAGCCCTTGTCCAACGTTGTGTGGGATGTCAACTTTTCGCCAATCAAAGTCATATGCCTCCAACTGCCTTAGGAACATTCCCCATCACTTGGCCCTTTGCAGTCTGGGGGCTCGATATGGTCAAACCCCATAAAGGGGGAAGCTACAAAAACAAATATTTACTGGTTATGGTGGATAAATTCACTAAGTGGACAGAGGCCAAACCAGTAAAATCGACTGAAGCAGGGCCAGTGATTGACTTTATATCCGGCGTGGTACACCGCTATGGTGCCCCGCACAGTATCATCACTGATAATGGCTCCAATTTTATAGATGATGAGGTGAAAAACTGGTGTGCTAACTTGGGCATTAAACTCGACTATGCATCCGTCTACCACCCTCAAACAAACAGTCAGGTTTAACAGGCCAATGGCTTGATAATGAGCGGCATTAAACCCAGACTGGTGCACTCCCTACAGGAATTAGATAAGCACTGGGTTGAGGAACTTGATTCCGTAATCTGGGGGCTGCGGACTACGCCTAATCGAATGACCGGATACACAGCTTTCTTCAAGGTGTACAACGCAAAAGATGTCCTACCCTGCGAGATTATTCATGACTCACCTTGAGTGTGCATGTACGAAGAGCGAGAAGCCAAGCTCGACCGGCAGGACGACCTAGACGGCCTCGAAGAGGAGTGCGATATTGCACAAGCCCGTTACGCATTTTATCAACAACAGTCCAGGCAATACAAAAGAAGAGAAGTGCGGTCCAAAACATTGTCAGGACCGGTTTTTCGGGATATTAATTTTCCAGAAAATGGCCCTTGTGCTCACCAGCCCCAGGATTACTGTTAGCTGATGAGGCACCAACTTGATACAGAAATTCCAAGCAAAATACAAAATATGTAGTACAAGACCATTGTGGCCTATGAGTACAACACTTGGTTTCTAGTGGTTGATGGCGGAAGCGGTTTGTGGTTCATCTGCGTCTATGGGACTCCACTTCCCACAGGAACAGCTGACCAGGACAACTCCTATCTTCGCGAGGCTGCTATCATCATTGCGTAGGTTCCGGGGCTGTCATCGCAACGCTCCTCTCCATGCGAGAAATCTGGCCAAGCCAATAGCCAGGGACAAGCCAATGAGTACTTTTGAATGTACTCGCAAATATTTTGAACACGGGTATAATATAACAAGGGATAATCATGCTCCGAAATATTCTATGATCATAACGTCTGTCGCGAAATAAACGAAATCCATGATGCACGCATGCGGGTAAAATATGAATATGCAATACGGGAGCAGAAATAGAATGCACCGATCGAGTGTCTGAAGCGACGCCTCGGAAGGATAAAAGATAAATCATACCTCAGTCGGGCGTTTGAGCGACACCACATAAAGGGCTTATAGATAAAAGAAATAACAAGCATGCCACAGTCGGCGTCTATGCGACACCACATAAAGGGCTTATAGATAATAGAAATAACAAGCATGCCACAGTCGGGCGTCTGAGCGACACCGCATAAAGGGCTTATAAAATAAAGAAAATAGCAAGCATGCCATAGTCGGGCGTCTATGCGACACCACATAAAGGGCTTATAAGAGAATAATCGCAGTGAGTATCCAGGAGGTAGAACTGTCCCAGGGATACTCAATAATTCAAATAGTGTAAATGGTTAGTCCACAATAATAATAATCATAATCCTCATATGTCACAGGTCATAATCAATGTTCTGGTTTAGCCGTTTCTCCTTCGAAGACCGTCACTAGATCCATCTCAGACTGTAGTCCTTACCCATGGACATGGCTATCCGAATAGATTTAACCTCTGCAGAGGGTGTACTCTTTACCCACGAGTAACGGATTTATTTAGTCCATCGGGACTAATTCCGCCTATGGTCTTTTAACTGAAAACACACCTGACCCGCACACACCAGCTTAACTTA
This sequence comes from Triticum aestivum, assembly GCF_018294505.1. Taxonomy (NCBI): domain Eukaryota; kingdom Viridiplantae; phylum Streptophyta; class Magnoliopsida; order Poales; family Poaceae; genus Triticum; species Triticum aestivum. The sequence continues at coordinate 160,019,680 of NC_057796.1, read as the reverse complement.
CCGGTGTCTGGAATCACCCACGACACCTGTCAAGCAAAACTCTAAGTGGGGAGGCTACAACCTCGACTTAGCATGGGATCAAATTTATATCGCGCGCTCTAAGGGGTGCCCCCCTCTCGGTCCCAACCGGAAACACCCATGCCCCCGGACCAGGTGGCATGTCTACCGGATGCATCCGGTATCTTCCACCATGGCCTCTCTGTACGGTGTGTGCTAGGAAGGGGTTGACAACTTACTGAACCATACCCTACCTGCGGCAGGGACAAGTGGTAGTACGAAACAAGTATGGGGGTTACTGGCACAAGATTCGATCTACGACCGACTCAGGAGGTTCAGTATTCCCTGTATGATTAGCATAACAAAAATATTTCAACTAACAGACAGAATCACCGCTCATCATACCTCATCATGCCATACCGGACACACTCGTCTTGACGAGGAACTAGGGACAAGCTTGTGTCTACCCAAGACCGCGACTTTCCCGGCTTCCTTCCGGTATGCATGAGAAGCTTACAAGGATGATTACCATCACCAGCATATCCATTTCTAACAGCAAAGCATCTCCATTATGCACTCATGCGTATGATTTTATCATCACATAAAATAACGTATGCTCCAAGTCAAGGTGGTGTTGTAACCGTATCAACAACACACAAAAATATTATGCCAGAGTTCAGAATGCTTGCCTTCAAGAGTATGCAAGAGGGAGTGCACTTTTTGAAAGTTGCCTTCTTCTTCAAAATCCTATTTTATGACAATTTAAATTAACCCATAGCTTTAAAATAGTACAAAAAAGTTGTTTGGAAAATTTTCAAATAAATACTAAAATAAACAAGACAGAATTTGAGAAAGGTAGGAAAAGGAATCAACTCATTTGGAGTATTATTTAAGAAGATATAGCCAGTCAAAGTTCTGTTTTTAATAAAATCAGAAAAAGAAAATGTTTCGGGGGAAATACGTTTTCAAAGCAGAGGAGACGTACTTCAGGGGTTTACGCGTCCACTTAAACACGTGGTGGCGGGGCTAGGTCACTGACAGTGGGTCCAGCGGGCCCACTGGTCAGGTTTGACTAGTCGCTTCTCCCTCCTCTTCCTCTGCCCGAGCGGAGGCGGGACTCCGGCGATCGACGCCGGCGAACGGCGGCTCTTCGCGGGCTCCGGAGGGCAGGGATGGATCCGTGGTTCCAGGGCGGTCCTCCCGGTGGTCGCTAGGCAGGTGGGGACGGAGGGAGCCGCCGGCGGTGAGCTTCGCGGCGGACGGCGTTTCGGGAGTGATTGGTGGTTTCCGATCGAGGCTGAGGTGCTGGGCAGCTCCGCAAGATCATGGGGAGTCGAACGGTGGCGCTGGAAGGGTGGGGGAATCTCTGTTTGCGACGAGCGGGACCGTGGGGGGCGGCGGCGGCCGAACTGGCCGGAGACGGGGAAGAAAGCTCCCCACCGTCGCTTGCTAGCCGTGGGGGCACTGCTGGGGTGCAAGGAGGTTGCCTCAGTGCAGGGACGGGCTCGGGGGCTCCTATTTATAGGGGTCGAGGTTGGTTCCCGCAGCGGCCGTGGATAAGAACGCCGGCGACCGCCGTTCTGTAGCCGCAGGACGACGTGGCGGCGACGAGCGCGTGCCGACGAGCTTGTGGATGAGCTCGGGTTGTTCCAGGGGGCAGCTGGCGCGCGCGGGTGGCTTGGGCGGCGCCGTCCAGGGCAGGAGCCCACTGTGGCAGGCCGCTAGCCGCCGTGGCCGACCTGATGGCGGCACTGTGGGGCTCCAGGGGCGGCTCTGCGGCGAGGGAAGGGGCGGGCGTGCTGGCTGCGGGAAGGGAAGGGCCAGAACAAGCGCGAGGCGACGGCAGAGGGACGCGGCGACTCGGTGCGCGCGCGTGCAAAACGTGCGCTCTGGCCGCGTCTAGAGCGCGCACGCTATGTGCTTGACAGAATGCCAATGCATGCCACAGGGCTTGGGTGAGGCTGGCAAGTAGCAGGTTTAGGTTAGCGTCTTCTAGGAGCTCAGTGGACATGCTATTATGTCCAGAGGTGCAAGGTCACAGTGCAAAGGCAAGAATCATGTCAAAACTGACCATGCACACAAGGTGCTCGACAGATTGCTAAGTGCATATAGGCAACTCTTGGAGCGGCCAAAAACTCCAGATCAGGGTCTCCCTAGATGTAGGTGATGATGGCAAGATCATTTGGGCAAAACCAGAAACTTGCTAGTGCAAGTTTTGCAAACCTTCAGTTTTGGACAGAAAGAAAAAGGCCTTATTGCATGCACTTAAAAACCCGCCAATGGGTCCACTCTCCTGGACTTAAGGGTTTTGCAGGGTGGTCTATAAGTAGGAAAAAGCTCAGGGTTACTAGAGCAAGATAATTTAGGGTTGCAGTACAAATCACTAAGCTGGACCAGAATGAAAATGAGGTTGATTCACTCAAATTTTTCAAAGAACACCACTGGGTTTTTGCATAAAGTTGAATTATATGCATCTACTGACATCTCCAAACACTTGGAAGAATTTTTAGGGAAATATTTAAATAGGTTGTAGTGCAAAAATACCTGCTAGACCAGATTTGAAAAGTTGATGTAGAGCTCAAAATCTCCAATGACCAAAAGATATTCTTGCAGAAAAGTGATGTGGAAACATCACATGACATCCCCAAAACTTATGAAAAATCATTTCAAAAGGATAAAACTCATGAAAAACAATTATGCAAATAAATCCACTGACAAAGAATTGTTTTATTGGGAGAGTATACAAGTCCAATAATATTTTTGAAAAGTTTCCACTTGAGGTAAAAACCCACAATATTAAAGAGAAGAGGGGTTCTGAAATCAAAGATAAATCCAGAAAACAAAAATTTAATTTCCTGGCAAAAATTTTAATTATTAAAACAAGGTCAAAATTTTGGGGTGTTACAAACATACAACAACGGCGACCTCGTCTTACGTCTCCCAGAGAAGAAGAAGGATAAGCTCAAACCAAAATGTGAGGGCCCCTTCATCATAGATGAAGTTCTCACAGGAGGAGCCTATCGCCTTCCTAATGCATCGGATAATCGCCTTGAGCCGAATCCATGGAACGCTGCTCGGCTCCGCCAATTCTACGGATAGTTCGGTAGCACTCTTTTTTACTTTGACTAGGTTCCTATTTTTCTCCTCTTCTTTTTATTTTTTCCTTTTTTATCCCAGGGTATGTTCGGATCTACTGAACTGTTAAGGGTACACATCTTTAAATGTCTACACCCCACTATAACTGGGGGGCTTCTTTGACGAAGCATATTACTAAAAGCTTGTTGCTTCCATTGTTTATGTCGTTTGTTCCATACATCCTTTGCCATTATATGCACCTCTTTGACTTAAGTTTTTGCCAAGCTGGGTCGCCTCACTCCTGTGTTTATACCCTACGTTCCCGATTGTTCGGCTAGGGTGTAAAGGGAGTACCTCTGCGATTGTTACAACCGGGTCATCCAGATATGTAAAGGGTGAAGCTGAAAGCTAGCGTTCTTAAAGGAAAAATTGGTCGGCAAGCAACGACAGATTGTTTACATTTATGTAATTCTTCTAACAAATATGGGATAAGCTGCCTGTAATTCGGAACAAAGCCTAGGCATGCATAATTAAGCATGCCGACCCAAGGAAAGGAACCCTTAAGGTAACTATTTTCCCTGGAATATGTTTCTTATGTTAAATAGTAATATAACATAACTCCCCGAACAAATTTTGTCTGTTTGAGCAATATGACCGGATTGCCTGGTTTCCGGACATAATGAATGTTTATTACATTCCAACAGGTAACCGGAAACACTACAACTTCTTGGTTCGAAGGTTGAAGCCGAAGGCCTGGGATAACAAATTGTGACATGTTCGGTTGGAGATAAGTTTGATGGTAAAATACATTGATATATTGAATCGAATGCCTACTCTTTGTCTATGTCATCTATAAGACTGTTTAAGCTACAGTCTTCTTGCGAATATTTCACAGCTATCATCACTTGGTCATATACCAAGTTCACAGGAATCTCTTTTCCGTCCAATCCCTAAGGTCCAACTCGGGCCATATGATTCGGATCGAGCCCGGTGTAGCGCGTTTTCACCATCGCCAATGCCTCTCGTGCACCTTCCCGGCATGTTGACGCCTTCCATAGCTCAAAACGGCACCGAGCACCTTTTGGAGGGGCATCGGATGGCCCTAAGGCCTTGGCCATACTTCTCACGGCTTTCCAGGCCCGTTCATGCACCACAGACATCTCCTTCAGCACGCCGCCTCGAAATCTGGACACTTCTTCTTCATGTCGCCCAGTTAATAGACCTGCAACAACATAACAATCTGGATTATGGGATAATATGAGTCCCTTCGATGGTTCAAATGTCATACCGAATATGCCGCCTTTCAACTTTTTATTCTCTTTTTGTGCGTCCGATAATTGAGACTTTAAGCTCTTTATCTCTGCTGCTTTCTTATCCTTTTCCTCCTCTAGCTTGTTCTTTTGATCAATGGTCATCATGGCTTTCTTCATTTCCTCTAGCTCTGTGGTGGCGACATTTAGCTTTGTCCGGCTCGTTTCAAGCTCCTGGGACAACACGTTGTTCTTCTCTTTGACAACCTGCGGTCATAATGATCCCTAAATCGGTTGGCCTAAACCGCTTCAAGTCTTGAGGGCTACTGGCATATATCTCTTAAATACACACAAACCATTACCTGGATATCTTTTGAAAACAGGTGAGCAACTCCAGCAAGTCCATCCCAGGCAGCTCGGATATATGCATCCACGATGCTGAGGGCAGTACATTCCTGCTCACATGGAGATAACTAGGTAGAACAATGCTGATAATCGAAAACTTACCCATTCAATGGGATTATACATGGAGAAAGCTTCCCGACAATTTAAACAGATGAATTCTTCTTTCTCCCCCTTATAACGATCCGCCAGAATGGCGGCCAGATCGGCTGGGGTATCCGGGCCTTTGCGCCTATAATGAGATGTGTCATCTTCTCCATTGTAACACCATAAAGGGGTCACTCTGCACTGGAGGGGCTGGATACATCACTTTATCGCGATAGCCATGACTTCGATTAACGAGAGTTCAGAATGGGCAAGTAATTTGATCTTGCTGACCAACCTTTTTACTTCCGTACTATCTTCTTCCTTGGGGCTCTGGGGGCGCCAATTGAGGCGTTTCTTCAAAGGTGCGCTGGAGAATTCGGGAAGTCCATGCCGAACTGGGTCAGGAAGGGGAACGTCCTCAATATAAAACCATTCCGAAGACTATTCTTGGGATACCTCCTTGGGATTTCCGACGAGGTAACCTGATCCGGCTATGCGCCATACTTCGGCGGCGCCCACTTCAAATATGGAGCCCCCTAGATGGCGAGGGACAAGGAAAAAGAACTTTCTCCACAATTCATAATGAGCCTCGCGGCTAAAAATAGTTTGCAGAGAACGACAAAACCCGAGATGTGCAGGATAGAACCTGGTGTGAGTGTGCAGCTGGATCCTGTAGAATTCCAATAGACCTCTGAGAAAGGGGTGGATTGGAAATCCTAAGCCCCTCAGAAGAAATGAGACAAAACACACCCTCTCCTCCTTGTTGGGGTTGAGGAAATTCTCTGCTAGCACATCATTGCCAATCGAGGCTAATCCCGCCTGCACTGAGACTAGATCTGCGGGAGGCAGATATCCCTACGTCTGAAGTTGATTCAGCTGAAGGTGAGACACTGCGCAGCTTCACCAATCACCCTCTTAAGGGCCATGAGGGCGCGAGGAAGAGCTAGGAGCGCTTGCCGTATTTTGATGTTTTTCGTGGTTTGCTCTGATGCTCTTTGCGTGATGTGGGATGGCATTTGGGAATCTAACCTCCTTATATAGATGCCGCCCATTTATGGTGAGGGGGTTTATCTGTAACAAATTATGGACTGTTCGGACTAGCCCGGTGGATGGAAATCGAGGCGACAACAGGAAGGAATCGTAAAGATAGAACATGGAGATCAAAACCGGACTGTCATCAATCCGGAGTGTGTCGAAGAACCCACCTTGCAAAGCCGAAGACATCAGCCGGATAGTACATCGTCACTGAAGGCAAGTTCGGGGGCTACTGACGGAGTCCTGGATTAAGGGATCCTCAGGTGTACGATCTATTCAATATGGGCCAGACTGATGGGCCGTGAAGATAAAGCCAAAGACTATCCCCCGTGTCCGAGTAGGACTCCTATATGCGTGGACGGCAAGTTTGGTGTCCGGATATTGTCGGATTACGGGTTCCGGCCAAACCCTTGAGGTTTGAACTCTGGGTTGCGCAAGAAGATCTCTCTCCCCCTAGCTCACGCTCTCGCCACGATCTCAAAGCCTAGCTCGCCGAACCCGAGGAACAAGGGACACAAGAGTTTATACTGGTTCGGGCCACCGTTGCGGTGTAATACCCTACTCCAGTGTGGTGTGGTGGATTGCCTTGCAGGCTGAGGATGAACAGGTGCAAGGGATGAACAGCCTCCTGAGGAGAAGTGTTCTTGAGCTCGGTGAGCTTGTATGGTGGCCTTGGTGGAATGGATCCAATCCAAGATGAGATGCCTCCTATGGTGGTGGCTAGTCCTATATATCGAGGCCCGGGTCCTCTTCCCAAATATTAGGCGGGAAGGGATCCCACAACGACCAATTTGAAAGGGGACAACTAGTACAAGCTATCCTGACAAAAGGTGGTCTTCGCCTGCCAAAGGCTCTGGTGGTGACGCCGACATGGGCTCCGCAATGACCTCCGACCTGCCGTCCTGCTGGTCTTGGTCTCGTTGCAGCGATATGGAAACCTTTGCATGATGCCTCGGGACTCCTCGCCTGCACCTGCCCCTTTATCACCAAAGAGTCAACCGGTACTCTACGCCTGCTGGCGTCCGCCTGGCCTTGGTCGTCATGGCTCACGTCACGGAAACCTTGTGAGGGGCCCCTCGCCTTGATCTCTCCGCTCCTCGCGAGCCAGCCTAGTGAGGCCGCCCCTGAGGAGGTCTTGTGTCGTCCGCCTCGCAAGGCTTGGCCCCTCGCGAGGGTCTTGAGTATTTGCTGGTGAAGATGGGCCATACCAGACCGTTAGTGCGCCACGCCATGGGCCGCAGGCAGGCAGGTCTGGGGACCCCAGTTCCCAGAATGCCGACAGTAGCCCCCGGGCCCAAGGCGCGCTCGGACTTGGCTTTGAGGCGAAGCCAAGGGGCAAGCACGGAGCGCCGTAGGCCCCAACCGCCTGCGGCCTAGATTGACGTGTGGCGATTGACGGGAAGTGGGTGTTTCCGCTTCCCCACACTGCCTCGGCAACCGCCTGACTGACAAAAGGCTGGCGCACGCCGCAGTGTCTTCATTGCTTGCCTTCGTCTTGCTCCAGAACCCCTTTCCTGCTCCTTGCTCCCAAGCCTCCAGGTCTGCACTAATCCTCCTCCAAGCCCACCATCGATGGTGCCCAGCAAGGCAAAGGCCACCCTTCCGCCCTCCTGGTATGAGCCAGCCCTGAGCGTGCCTAGCATCTCGAAGAAGAACCTCGCCGCCACGCTCCTGATGACGGTGGAGGGCAGCAACGAGAAGAGGAAGACCGCGCTCCGGGTTGGCTCCGCCGAGCCGGAGGCCTGGGCAGCACCTTCTATCCCTTCTTCATGAGCAGCGTTGTCGCGGGGTTGGTTACCCCCTTCTATGACTTTTTCTACTCCGTCCTTAGCCATTACAAGTTGCATGCCCTCCATCTTCATCCCAACTCTGTCCTCCTTCTGTCGATATTCTCCTTCTACTGTGAGTCATACATCGGGGTGATGCCGTCCGTGGCGCTGCTGCGCCACTTCTTCTATCTCCGGATCAAGGACAGCCATTGCTCAGGGTGCGCCAACTTCGTTGCGGCCAACAAGACCAACGCGATCTCGTAGGCTGGGAAGAAGGCCGAGGGCTTCAGTAGCAAGTGGGTCCTGATGGATGCCAAGTGCTCCCACCCCCGGCTAGTGCTGCCGACGGGGATGCCCACTGTCGGTGTCAAAACCGGCAGATCTCGGGTAGGGGGTCCCGAACTGTACGTCTAAGGCGGATGGTAACAGGAGGCAGGGGACACAATGTTTACCCAGGTTCGGGCCCTCTCGATGGAGGTAATACCCTACTTCCTACTTGATTGATCTTGATGATATGAGTATTACAAGAGTTGATCTACCACGAGATCATAGAGGCTAAACCCTAGGAGCTAGCCTATGATTATGATTGTTGTTGTCCTACGGACTAAACCCTCCGGTTTATATAGATACCGGAGGGGGCTATGGTTACACAGAGTCGATTACAAGGGAGGAGATCTATATATCCTAATTGCCAAGCTTGCCTTCCACGCAAAGGAGAGTCCCACCCGGACACGGGACGAAGTCTTCAATCTTGTATCTTCATAGTCCAACAGTCCGGCCAAAGTATATAGTCCGGCAGTCCGAGGACCCCCCTAATCCAGGACTCCCTCAGTAGCCCCTGAACCAGGCTTCAATGATGATGAGTCCGGTGCGCAGATTGTCTTCGGCGTTGCAAGGCGGGTTCCTCTTCCGAATACTCCATAGAAGATTTTGAACACAAGGATCGTGTCCGGCTCAGCAAAACATATTCCACATACCACCGTAGAGAGTATAATATTTCCACAAATCTAATCTGCTGACAACTTTTCATAACGTGGCATCCTGCAGCCTGCCACTGCACGTGTTGCGAAGCGGTTTTCTTGGCACGTCTTGTCGAAGCAGAGATCGTGTCCCCTTATCACGGGATTCTCATCAATACGGGTGTGGGTAACCCAATCGTGCCTGCTGGTATGACTCCTCGATTTTAGGCAAGTTCCAAACGGCCACGCGGAGGACGCTTGATATTCACCCTCTTTATAAATGGGCCAAGGCTTGTCCTTTTCTTCTCGCGCTAGATCCTTCCCTTCCCCCACCTCGAATTGCAACACCCAAGGCTCAGGCTAAGCACTTCGGACCTTCAATCATGTCCGGATCCAACCTTCAAGGCTGGTGGATGGCCTCCTCTGTCACAGTGCAGGACATCAAGAAGCTAAGAGAAGCCAGGTATCTGACCGGCGAAATCTCGCACAGGCTGCCTGCTCAAGGGCAGGTCATCCCCACTCCCGAACCCAATGAGAGTGTCGTATTTGTTTCCCACTTCCTCCGAGGGCTAGGCTTTAGTCTTGATCCCTTCGTTAGAGGGCTTATGTACTATTACGGGCTCAATTTCCACGATCTAGCTCCAGATTCCATCCTTCACATCTCGTCGTTTATCGTCGTGTGTGAGGCCTTCCTCCGCATTACCCCGCACTTCGGCTTATGGCTTAAGACCTTCAATGTGAAGCTGAAGATGATCGATGGGCGACACGCAGAATGCGGAGGTGCCATAATAAGCAAAGGCGCCGATGCTCCATGGCCAAAGGGTTCCTTCCCAGAGATGTCCGACTTATGGCAGCGGGAGTGGTTTTACATCACAGCTCCCCGAAGTACTAAGTGGGTAGCTGCCCCCGCCTTCCGTTCGGGCCCCCCGCCATAATTGGCGTCATGGGTCAACAAGGGGTTGGACTGGGGGCCAGTTGATGACGTGTCGACATTGCAGAGTCGCATCCGAGATCTCCTCAAGAGAGATGTCAGCCTTGTCAAGGTAATGCAAGTCATGCTAGTTCGTTGGGTCCTGCCATGCCAACGTCGACCTCTCCGTATGTGGGAGTTCAACCCGGAAGGACTGCGAATTATTCAACAATTCTTCGGCGTGACACTCGAAGAGATGTATGGATTTTTCTTTGGACCACGAATAAAGTGTCCGGACACCACCGAGGATGCGGGTCTAAACTGCAATCGTCCTGATACCCACATAAGTAATTCTACGGCCGAACACGCTGTCTTTTCATTTGTCACAACATCATTCTGAAAAAACGCTCTTGGTCAGGACTGGATAAGAAAGGCGAAGATGATCAGGTGTTCGGCCCCCCTTCCCGAAAGCTCACCGGATCCTGTACTAGCCAGGATGCTTGAGTACGCACCTTATCAAGTGCCATCAGGGGAAGATAAAGGGGGGAATAAAGAAGCCGAAAGCGGGCCTCACGCATTACTCATCCAAACCGGGGGAATTAGTGTCTCCGCGAAGGAGGATAATTGGGGAGAAGAATCTAAAATTCCCTCTCCCCAAGGAAGGAAAAGGACCGCCTCTGTAGACTTGGAAACGAGGGTTTCCAAACGAGGGAAGAAACCTTCATTAGGGGGCCCTGCCCCGAAGGGCGTCCTTACCGCACCGTGCCCGCAAGGGGGTCAGCCCTCCACCGAGCTATAAGTGAACAAGAGTACTTTTGGTAAATATATCCTGCTTCATCTCCGAGGACAATAACCGAGACGTATGTCTTGCAGTTCGGATCGTAGCCCTTCTCGACAGAGTTCGTCTTCGGGGGATCTTCTTCCGGAGATGATGGAGAGCGAAATGCCTCCCCCTGTCACCCCGCCTCATGAGGCGGACGACCCTGAGGTGTCGTCACGGAGGATTTCTCCTGATCCGCCAAGGCCAGAAGGTAACCCTTCGGCCACCCAAAGTCCGGAGTATTCGGCTCCTAAGGAGAGCAACAAAAAGAGTCCAGGATTGTCCGGTGCACGACCGGACGCACTGATGGGTCTTCTGGAGCAGGCGGCTATCTCAGAGGCGCATCGTACTTTAATGGGTACGGTGGTTGAGAGGATTTCATCCGCCAAAAGTGGGTTGCATGAAGCTTTTATAAGCCTGCTAAGAGGCTTTGAGGTACGCAAAGTAATATTTTTTTATGGTACCGCACACGCTAGGTGTGCCCTATACAGATAGTAGCCCCTGAGACTCTGGTTGCTGTCCAGAGGCAGAAACAGAGGATCATAGTCCCAGGTAATGATCATGCTGCTTACATGTGCAGGTGGCTGAGGGTCCGGTGGCTTGCCGGACTGGTGAGTTTGCCGAACTGAGGCAGCAGCTTGATGCGGCAGATGCGGACATCATGCTTGTGAACAAGCGGCTTGATGAGGCACGGGGTATGTATTTTCCGGTGGTCAACAGATATTAAGAGGAGCATGATGCTAGTATCTATAATATGTTGTGACTGCAGATGGAGCTGCCGCCGTGGAGACCCTTCGGGCGGAGCTTGCCCGGGCCAAGGAACAAGCTAGGAGAAGTGATGCGGCCGCCCTAAAGGCGACCGAAGAGTTAAGAGCAGAACAGGCTACTCATCGCCAGAGCGAAGATAAAATAGCCAAGATGGCTGTTGAGCTGAAGGATGGCGCCGGCCGGTACGAGCTTCTTGAAAAGGAATGCCAAACGAAAACGGCGGACCTGAAGAAAGCCATGGTAGCAGCCAAGGAAACCCGCTCTAAAATCAGAGCGGCAAAGGAGGAGCCTCGTCAAGCCGGAGATATCATGGCTGGGAAGCCCTTTTTGTTGTGGACGAAGTTCGTAGATCTGAAGTATGCCCCTCTGGATCAATTATGGAGTGCTGCAGACGCGTACTTACACTTGGCAACGGGTGCTGCTGATGCGACCGAGTTTTTCAAAGATCAGAAAGATCATGAAGTGGAAAGGTTGTTCTGGTCGCAGTTCAGCGCTCCCACGCGTCCGCTGCTGTTAAATGAACAAATGGCCGAGTGGGCTGAGCTCCATAGATTGTCCGGACTTGCCACGAGGTTTGTCGTGGATCATCTTTGGCCGGAGGGACCAAGGCCGAATAGTTATTTTGGCTTAGTGCAATGATTCTTTGGGGCTGTGCCGCATATCGATGTTGTAAAGAGGTCGGCATGCATAGAGGATGTGCGGATGGCTCTTGCCCATGTTAAGACATACTGGGCAGAGATGGAGGCCACCGCTATTGCAACCCAGGATCCGGCCGTAGGCCAGGTCTCGGCCGAGCACTATTTTGAAGAAGTACTAGAAGGTGCTCGTTTAATAGAGGCTCAGTGAACGAAGAGTATCATGTTCGAGTGACATGTATCCCAATTGTAAAAACAATGCTATTTGGATTATAAATGTTGTGTTTATACTTTTGCCTGGAAGTATTATCATACCTCCTGTGCGGCTGTTTATGTATGTATATAACCAGAAAGTTTGCAGTCGTCGGCTTCAGCCCCCACGCATATAATGCGGGGGTGTTCGGAAAAGCGCGTGTTCACACTTGATCCAACGTCTGGGTCCATTAAGGAGGTGATAGCGCAGCGAACAAGGAAATCAGACTATATAGCTTTAACACTTTCACTTAGCCATAGGAGTTTGACGGTGGGGCTACTATATAGCCCCTGGTACTTCCGCGCTCATCCGAATACGGGGCGCGTACATACATGACCTGGAAATCGGCCCTCCGTTAATGCGGAGGAATTGCGAAGATTCCGCTGAGTCATCGAGTGGTTGACCAGTCTCGCGCTTTATCATGACAGTCAGTTTTCGGCTTTCTCTACTGAGGTGCTCGTCCAGATGAACCAGGGCAAAATCGCAGTAGTTCTCCCGGTGCCACCTTAGCCGATAGAGCGGAACATAAGGTAGCAAAACAGGGAGCCAGGAAAACCCAACTATTGACCAAAGACATGATTCGGAGCTGATGCATATAAGGCCAAACTCGCGACGCCGAACACTCCCTAAGGTATTCGGTCTTTACAACGTATACCGGGCTGAGTAACGCCCTCGATAATGAGCCCTGAATTTCCAGGTACATGCATTAGTATGACGTTATGAAATGCTAATAACGCCAGCATCCCTCTTGGTTATGTTGAATATCCGGAGGGTGTGAAGCAACAAGAGACAGTAAAAAAGGTTTACACAGGGTCTTAATCTAAAAAGAAACCTTTGAACGGGGCCCTGCTGCATGTCTGCGCCTGTGTCTCCGTTGTGCCGTATCCTGGAAGGGTGTAGCACAATGATCATCTGTAAGAGAGAAAAGCCCAGGTGAAAGTTTTCGTGCGAATAATTGGTTATTCTTAATAAACCATTAAAATTTAATCTAAATAAGGTCCAGCCGAACTGTAGTCCTTTTTACATGCGGGAAGCCCCTAGCACCACCTATGGGGGTATATCCATCGACCCAATCTCAGGTTTATCCGAGCTGTTACAGCTAGTGGTGTGCCGGACTCTTCTAGCCGTGTCCGTGGTCTTGGCGACCGATCATTTATTCCGGTTGGAGAGGTCGTTCAGTGTTCGGCTGCTAGAGCTGCCACACATTCTTCCGCACGTAAGGAACGCTCTGTGTTTCCGCTAACTATGATGATGCCACGTGGACCGGGCATCTTAAGCTTAAGATAAGCGTAATGCGGTAATGCATTAAAACGAGCAAAGGCCGTTCTTCCGAGTAGTGCGTGATAGCTGCTTCGGAATGGAGCGATGTCGAAGGATAATTCTTCACTTCGAAAGTTGTCGGGAGAACCGAATACAACCTCTAGTACTAGAGAGCCCGTGCAGCGGGCCTCTGGGCCTGGTATTACTCCTTTAAAGGTAGTATTGTTTTGGGTGATTCTTGTCGGGTCTATCCCCATTTGCGAACTGTGTCCTGATATATCAGATTAAGACTACTGGCGCCGTCCATAAGGACTCGGGTGAGATGGTATCCGTCAATTATTGGGTCTAGCGCCAAGGCAGCCGATCCTCCATGCCGAATACTAGTCGGGTGATCCCTACGATCAAAAGTGATCGGGCAGGCCGACCAAGGGTTGAACTTGGGGGTGACGGGCTCCACGGCGCATACGTCTCGGAGTGCGCATTTGCTCCTTCTCTTAGTTACGTGAATCATGTTCACTGTTTTGACCTCTGGTGGGAATTTTTTCTGTCCCCCAGTGTTTTGCTGGCGAGGCTCATCCTTGTCTTCACTTGGTGTCTCCCTCCCCTTGTGTTCGGCGTTTAGCTTGCCGGCCTGCTTGAAGACCCAGCATTCTTTGTTGGTGTGATTTGCAGGTTTGTCGGAGGTGCCATGAATCTGACATAATCTGTCTAGAATATTGTTTAGGCTGGACGGTCCATCTCTGCTACCTTTGAATGGCTTTTTCCGTTAATCGGGTCGAGAGCCCTTGAATCCGGCGTTTACCACCGTGTTGTCTGGGCTGTCTTCATTGTTTCGACGCTTGCTTTTATTGTGTCATGGTTTTCCATTGCCATCCCTGACTTCGGATGTGCCTGGGTCACTGGTGCCGCTACGGGCCAGCCAACTATCTTCGCCCGTGCAAAAGCGGGTCATAAGGCTTGTTAGGGCCGCCATTGTCCTCGGTTTTGCCTGGCCGAGGTGTCTGGCGAGCCATTCGTCCTGGACACTGTGTTTGAAAGCCGCTAAGGCTTCGGCATCTGGGTAGTCGACAATTTGATTCTTCTTAGTGAGGAATTTGTTCCAAAGCTTTCGGGCTGACTCTCCGGTTGTTGAATTATATGACTTAAATCGTCTGCATCCTCAAGCTCTTCCCAACTTCCAATTGAGTTTTCGGGGAGGCTCTTTAGCCAGTGCCAAGCTGGTCCTTTTGACTTGAATGGCAAGTATTTGATGGCGTGGACATCATCTCCGTGAGCCATGTGGATATGAAGGATAAAGTCCTCAATCCAGACCACAGGGTCTGTCGTCTCGTCGTATGCCTCTATGTTCACGGGTTTGAATCCCTCTGGAAATTCGTGATCCAGCACCTCATCGGTGAAGCATAGGGGGTGCACGGCACCCCTATATTTGGATGTGTCATGCCGTTCTGGCGGTTGTAGTGTTCGTTTTTGATTCTGCGCTGGAGCGCGCTTCCTAGGTCCGTAGATGGATTTGGTCATGCCGACTTTTTGATGCAAGTCCCCACGTGAATCATGTGCTAACTTATGTGCGGCCTCGTTAGCCGCCCTATCGCGGCCACGAGGTGGTCGATTTGACCGGTCGGCTGTTTTATTTTTCGGCTGTGTAGGCTCTAAAGCCTCGTCATCGAATTCAGGCAGTAGCTTGCGCTTTGGATAGCTCTTTGTGTGGCGACTGCCACCATACTTTTCTGCAGTGTCGAGCACTTTGTTCCATCTACTGTTGAGTGTATTTTGCGCGGCCTTAAGCCTTTGCTTCTGCTTCTTCAGACTCCTCGTGGTGGCAATAAGCCTTCTATGGAGGTTCTCTTGCTCCAAGTGCCTTTCCGGGATGATGTGTGCATCGTCGTCCGGACTGTTCTCCTCTCCGGAGACAGGTTGATGAGCTTTACCCTCGGTGTCATCGTGATCGGATAGCGGCTCCATACTATGTTCGCCGTCCGCTGGCTCATCCTGCTCTGTCGCTGGGTCCATGTGGTTATCGTTTCCTTTGGAGTCGACCGGGGTATTATCCTTTCTTGCGCTGTTATCGCTGTTTTTGCCGAGGCGGAATTTGGAGCGGCGCCTACATGGTCGCTTTGGTTGCTTCTTGAGGGGATTATCCTTCGCTGCATCCTTCCATTCCTCGTCATTGTTTTGTTTGGGTGTATCCACCATGTATATATCGTGTGATGAAGTGGCTGTCCAGCGCCCTGTGGGCGGTGGTTCCTGTTCCTCTCCTGCATCGTCGTCCATACCGTCGATGTCTTCGGAGTCGAAATCAAGCATGTCGGTTAAATCGTCGATAGTGGCTATTAAGTGGGTGGTGAGTGGGGAATGAATTTCTTCGTCGTCCGCTTCCCACTCGAGCCGGACATAGTTCGGCCGAGGGTCTCCCGAAAAGGAGAGAGACCTTAATGAATCTAGCACATCGCCCAAGGGCGAGTGCTAGAAAATATCCGCGGAGGTAAACTCCATGATCAGTGCCCAATCAGATTTGGTAGGCACGGACGCAAGCGGTTCGGAGCCCGTGGCCGGGGACGAATCCAAGGGTTCGGCAACACAGGTCTCATAAGAGGTGAAGTCAGTATTCGGCTCTAACACCGCTGAGTGTGCGACCTCCGTGGCGGGGTCCATCCACCCGTCCTCGGACGACGTGATCTGCTCCGGATTGAGGGCCGGAGTATCCACAGGTGTGATCTCCCGAACACTGTCCGACGGCAGAGTTAAGTCATGCTCGTCGTGACTGTGCGGCGCACCTGACATGGGCTCGAATCCGTTGAAGATCAAGTCTCCACGGATGTCGGCAGTATAGTTTAAGTCCCAAACCTGACCTGACGGCCAGGGGCGTAGCTCTCGATCTGCTCCAGATGGCCAAGTGAGTTGGCCCGCAGTACGAAGCCACCGGATATGAAGATCTATCCGGGGAGAATAACCTCACCCTGTTTCGCATCGTTGTCGATGATCGAAGGAGCCATCAAGCCTTTATCGTGACGGCACAGTGGAACTCTCAATGAAAGCACCAATGTCAGTGTCAAAACCGGCGGATCTCGGGTAGGGGGTCCCGAACTGTACGTCTAAGGCGGATGGTAACAGGAGGCAGGGGACACAATGTTTACCCAGGTTCGGGCCCTCTCGACGGAGGTAATAACCTACTTCCTGCTTGATTGATCTTGATGATATGAGTATTACAAGAGTTGATCTACCACGAGATCGTAGCGGCTAAACCCTAGGAGCTAGCCTATTATTATGATTGTTGTTGTCCTACGGACTAAACCCTCCGGTTTATATAGACACCGGAGGGGGCTAGGGTTACACAGAGTCGGTTACAAGGGAGGAGATCTATATATCCGAATTGCCAAACTTGCCTTCCACACAAAGGAGAGTCCCACCCGGACATGGGACGAAGTCTTCAATCTTGTATCTTCATAGTACAACAGTCGGGCCAAAGTATATAATCCGGCAGTCCGAGGACCCCCTAATCCAGGACTCCCTCACCCACGTCTCACGACGGGTGGTTCCGCGCGAAGCTCACCGACCCCCAGGCGGAGCGCGTGCTGGAGAAGATGACTGCCGATCTGAAGCCTGACGACCCAAACGCGGCGAAGCTGACAGGGGCCATGATCATCAATGAATTCATGTCGCAGTGCGTGGCTACGCTCCAGGCGCGCTCGCGCCCCTTGTGGAAGCTCGGGGACATGGATGGCGACCTCCGCCTATGCCCAGAGGCCTTGTCCGACGAGAAACTGGGCACGGCTCTCCGCTACCTGGTTGGGGACGACCAGGGGTACCCTCCGGACACCTTCGTTCCTCTGTACCACCGCCCCGACGGAGTGAAGGTTGTCGCCGCCATGCCTGTCTTTGATTGGCGCAGGCTCGCGCTGCCGGCGCCCTCTGATGACTCCGACGGGGAGGAGGAGCAGGACTCAGAGGTGACTGAGGGAGTCCTGGACTAAGTAGTCCTCGGGCGTCCGACCTTTTATTCATTGGGCCGGACTGATGGGCTGTGAAGATACGAAGGCCGAAGACTATACCCGTGTCCGGATTGGACATTCCTTGGCGTGGAAGGCAAGCTAGGCGACCAACTGTGAAGATTCCTTCTTATGTAACTGACCCCATGTAACCCTAGATCTCTCCCGTGTCTATATAAACCGGAGAGCATAGTCCGGATAGGGGACATTCATTAACATATTCACATAGGCTAGACTTATAGGGTTTAGCCATTACGATCTCGTGGTAGATCAACTCTTGTAACACTCATATTCATCAAGATCAATCAAGCAGGAAGTAGGGTATTACCTCCATAGAGAGGGCCCGAAACTGGGTAAACGTCGTGTCCCCCGTCTCCTGTTACCATCGATCCTAGACGCACAGTTCGGGACCCCCTACCCAAGATCCGCCTGTTTTGACACCGACATTGGTGCTTTCATTGAGAGTTCCACTGTGTCGTCGCCAAGAGGATTGATGGCTCACCTTGTTCTCAAGGATAATAACATCTCCGGAGGGACTCTAGCTCCAGGCCAAACCCTCCGACTGGGCGGCTTCGTCATGACCGCCGGGTTGGCCCTTAAGCCGACGATGACCTCTCAAGTCATCAAAAATCGCCTCCGCGTCGACACCGAATATTCTGCCCGGATGGACCCAATGGAGTTATCATCGTTGAACGAACTCCTGGATCGCATGTCCGCCTTGGGGGTCGCTACAGACTAGGATCGGGTTGGGCTTAAACCCGACCAAAGAGAAATTAAAACTCCGCCGATCACCCACCAGATAGCGGTAGTCGAGGAGCGGAGCAACTCTTCTACTATATTGAAGACGAACTATGTTCGGATCTCCGATCTTGAAGGGCCGGATATTCTCCGACAGAGAGGCATGTTCCGTCCCCCGAACAAGGAGTTGGACGATGAGCCTAAAAAATCAGTCGATATCCCGAAGCCCGAACTGCCAGGGCCAGTTGATCTTCAAACTCCGGATCCAAAATCAAGCCAGGGTTCAGATTTCATTCCACCCACCCACCCGGACATAGACGCTCTCATGAGCATCAAACAACAGCCTCAGGAAACGGTCCACCACTTCTGGGCCAGATTCCTCCTTGTCAAAGATAAGGTAAAAGATTGCCGTGACGAAGATGCGATAGCAGCATTCTGCAACAACTGTGCGGACGAAGGTATCCTAAATGCCATCAATCGCCGCCGCATACTAAAGTTCGCTGACTTAGCAACTATAGTACAAAAGTACAGCGTGATGGAAAGCGCCTGGAAAATTCAGGCAGCTCGCTGGGAACCGTCGGTGCCAACCCAACTCATCCTACAGGCGAAAAGGATGCACCCCCGCGGTACGCCCAGCCGAACAGTCAAAAAACATAAACCCATCACGCTGCACGGCACCATTCTAGAGGGATGGCTCAATGGCCCGTGCAAAATACACACGACGCCGGATACCGCGGCAACCCACAGCCTTAGAGCATGTTGGATACTTCGGCAGGTAGCCAAGAGCGGCGAGGACATCCTTATCAAGGACACCCCAGAACAGCACCCTCCAGCAAACGACGACACTAGAGTATTGACAGCCTTCGAGACATTCGCTTCAAACAATAAGCGTAAAAGGGCACTGCGCGATCTCGCTGAAGTTTGCCAGGTTGCAGCAATTGACCCTGGAACGACATGGCCATAACCTTTAACGCCACTGACGAACCAAAATACAGAACAGTCCGAGCGCCAGCTGCATTAGTCCTTAGTCCCATCGTGGACGGTTTTCGACTTAGAAAGGTCCTCATGGACGGCGGCAGCGGACTAAACCTCATCTGCGAGGACACGCTCCACAAGATGGAAATAGACAGGAGCCGCACCGAGAAAAGCAGCACGACCTTTTGAGGTATCATTCCCAGTCGAGAAGCACGGTGTGCGGGAAAAATTACACTCGAGGTGGTATTCGACACGCCGTAGAATTATCGATCTGAAGAAATAACTTTCCAGGTCGCACCTTTCAACAGCTGATACCACGCCCTGTTAGGGCGAGAGGCCTTCATGCGCTTTCAAGCCATACCTCATTATGGGTATATGAAACTAAAAATGCCCGGGGCTAATGGAATAATCACGCTCGTCAGCGATCCGGATATAGCACTCCGCGCCGAGAACAAAACTGCATCCTTGGCCCTCGAGGCATTATCTGAGGCCCTTGCGGCTGAAGAACTAACCGCACTACGCTCCACTGTGGATAGAGACGATGTTATCCTGGACAAACGACCCAAATCTACCTCCTTCAAGCCAGCAGAAGAAACGGTCAAATTTCAGGTCCATCCAACAGACCCGAAGAAGACAGCCTCTATCGGAGCGCAACTCAGCCCCTTAGTCGACGCAGCACTGCGAGACTTCTTGCACGAAAATGGGATATATTCGCCTGACACCCCTCAGATATGCCAGGAATCCCGCGCGAGTTGGCCGAACACAGACTCAACATACTAAAGGGATATAAGCCGGTCAAACAAACCCTGTGGCGCTTTTCTGAACCCAAACGACAAGCTATGGGGGAGGAGCTAGCCAAACTCATCGAGGCCGGATTCATCAAAGATATTAAACATCCAGACTGGCTGGCAAACTTGGTAATGGTACCAAAGAAGGACAAATCCTGGCGCCTATGCGTCGATTTCAAAGACCTTAACAAGGCTTGCCCTAAGGATCCCTTCCCCCTTGCTCGCATTGATCAAATCATTGATGCTACCGCAGGACACGAGTTGCTATGCTTCCTCGATGCATATTCCGGATACCATCAAATCAAAATGAAGGAGTCCGATCAAGCCGCAACAGCATTCATTACACCATACGGGCCGTTTTGCTTCAACACCATACCTTTCTGGCTCAAGAACGCCGGCACCACCTACCAGCGCATGATCCAAACATGCCTCGAGAAACAGATCGGCAAGACAGTGGAGGCCTACGTGGACGACGTCGTCATCAAAACAAGACACGTCGAAACACTAATAGACGACTTGCGTCTCACATTCGACAACCTCCACGCATACAACATCAAGCTTAACCCAGAAAAATGCATCTTCGGCGTCCCCGCCGGTAAACTACTGGGCTTCATCATTTCCAATAGAGGAATTGAGGCAAATCCAGCCAAAATCCGAGATCTGTCACAATTGGCCACGCCAACCGAACTCAAACAGGTCCAAAAACTCGCCGGGTGCATGGCAGCTTTAAGCCGCTTTATCTCCAGGTTGGGGGAAAAGGCGCTGCCCCTTTATCATCTTCTACGGCGCACCGATAACTTTGAGTGGACAGACGCGGCTACAGCCGGACTGGAAGAAATAAAAGCCCTTTTGGCAAGCAACCCAATCCTGGCCGCGCCAAACGTCAGCGAACCAATGCTCCTATATATATCGGCAACACACCAAGTGGTGAGCGCCGTGCTCGTCATTGAGCGAGAACAGGACGGACACAAATTTCCACTCCAAAAGCCGGTGTACTACGTATCCACCATCCTCACACTATGCAAATCCCGGTACCCTCACTATCAAAAGATAGCATATGCAGTCTTCATGGCATCTCAAAAAATGCGACACTACTTTCAGGAGTGCTCGATCATGGTGGCTTCCGAAGTGCCCCTCAATGATATAATCAACAACCGGGATGCAACGGGCCGGATTGCCAAATGGGCCATTGAGCTCCTGCCATTCGACATCACGTACAAACCACGTCGAGGCATCAAATCCCAGGTACTGGCTGACTTCGTCGCCTAATGGACAGAGGCCGAACTCCCTAAAGAGTACGGCGCATATTCCAACTGGGTTATGCACTTCGACGGCTCCAAAATGTTGGCAGGGTTAGGGGGAGGGCGTCGTATTAACGTTCCCCATAGGAGATATCGTCCAGTAAGTACTCCAAATATTATACACAGACTCAAACAACGCAGCCGAATACGAGGCCTTGCTACATGGCCTTCGGATGGCCGTATCAATGGGCATACAATGCCTGGAGGTGCGCGGGGACTCAAACCTTGCAATATCCCAAATTAATGGAGACTTTGACGCCAAAGATCCAAAGATGGCAGCTTATCGCAATGCCGTCTTAAAGATGTCGGCTCGGCTCGAGGGGCTCGAATTTCATCACGTCGCCCGCGAAAGTAATCAGGCGGCAGACGTCCTCGCTCGCATCGGTGCTAAGCGCGACCCCGTCCCACCTACCATCTTCCTCGAAAGGATCTTTAAGCCATCCGTGGTGTGGCAGGGGGGTAGCAACGACAGTCCCGTTCCGAACACAAACATAGATAGCGAACACACCCATATCATCGGAGGCTCGGCCACCGAAATAACACCCTCGGCCCACCTCATCATGGCAGTAATTGCCCCGTGGACTGAACCATTATTGGCCTACCTTCATAGGAAGGAGCTCCCAGAAGATCAGAACGAGGCTCGTCGCATTGTCCGGCGTTCAAAGGCCTATAAAGTTCACGAAGGAGAGCTCTACAAGAAAAGCACTACCGGAGTCCTTAAAAGGTGCATCTCCAAGGAGGAGGGGCGGCAACTCTTGGCAAAAATTCACGCCGGTCTCGGTGGGCACCACGCCGCAGACCAGGCACTTGTCAGCAAGGCCTTTCAGACAGGATTTTATTGGCATACAGCTCGAGCAGACGCACAGGACCTCGTCCAGCGCTGCGTTGGATGCCAACTCTTCGCCAATCAAAGCCATATGCCCCCAACCGCCCTACAAACAATCCCCATTACATGGCCCTTTGCGGTCTGGGGCTTGGACATGGTCGGACCCCTTAAAGGGGGAAGCCATAAGAAAAAATATCTGCTGGTCATGGTGGACAAATTCACCAAGTGGATAGAGGCTAAACCAGTTAAAACGGCCGAGTCCGGACCGGTGATTGCATTTATATCCGATGTGGTGCACCGTTATGGTGTCCCGCACAGCATTATCACTGATAACGGTTCCAATTTCACAGCCGATCAGGTGAAAACCTAGTGTGCTAATCTGGGCATTAAGCTCGATCACGCCTCTGTCTACCACCCGCAAACAAACGGTCAAGTCGAGCGAGCCAATGGTCTTATTATGAGCGGCATCAAACCGAGGCTAGTGCGGTCTTTGAATGAATTGGACAAGCACTAGGTCGAGGAGCTCGACTCCGTACTCTGGGGGCTCCGGACCATGCCCAACCGTACTATCGGATACACACCTTTCTTCATGGTGTATGGTGCAGAGGCCGTATTGCCCTGCGATATTATACATGACTCACCTCGAGTGCGTATGTACGAAGAGAAAGAGGCCGAGTTGGATCAGCAGGACAACCTAGATGCCCTGGAGGAGGGGCGCGACGTCTCCAAAGCCCGTTCAGCATTTTATCAACAGCAGGCTCGAAGATATCAAAGCAGAGAAGTACGGGCCAAGACTTACAACGTTGGCGAACTTGTTCTACACTTGCTGGAGAAGAAAAAGGACAAACTCAAGCCCAATTGGGAGGGTCCCTTCATAATCGGCGAAGTCCTTACTGGCGGAGCGTACCGTCTTCGTGATGCATCAGAGAATCGCCTAGAGCCGAACCCCTGGAATGCGGCCAGACTCCGAAGGTTTTATGCCTAGCGCCGAATTCTTTGTTCGTCCCCTTCTCCCCTGTAGTTTCCATTACTTTTCTCTCTTTTCCACTTTTATTTTTTTCCTTTAAAGCTCTCATACGGCTCGACCGAACACCGCCGACGTTCACATCTTTACATATGTACGTCCACTATACCTGGGGGCTTCTTGAACAGAAGCTTGTTAACTTTATTTGCTGAGTGTCAAGCTCATCATACATACGCGTTTTTCCCGTGTGTCTTTTCTTCACCATTATATGCATCGATATGACTTAACTTGTGGCCAAGCTGGTTTGCCTTGCTCCTGTGCTTACCCCTACATTCCCGATTGTTCGGCTAGGTGGTAAAGGGAGCACCTCTGCAATTGTTACTGCCGGGTCATCCGGATGTGTACCTCAGACTGGGTGAAACCGAAAGCTAGCGTTCTTAAGGGAATATTCGGTAGGTGGATGAAAAATATTCTTTGCACTCACTATTGTGAACCCACAGAAGCTATACACACTGTCATTTTTACATCACAATTCGGACATGTCTACTAATGCATGCACATCCAGGGAAAGGAACCCTTAACGGAACTATTCTCCCTGGAAGATGTTTCTTACAATCTCAATGTAATATAACATAACTAGCCGGATACAACTTGTTTGTTCAAGCAACTATCACCCCTACACTTAGTTTTCCACGCATACCCCGGCCTGTTCGGCTGTGACGGTATTCGGAAAGACTCCGCACCTCCAGGTCCGGAGAGTGAAGCGAAAAGGTCTGCCATGACAAATGATATACAATTCAGCTAGAATTCCACATGGTGAGGAAAGTACATAGTCACTTGGACTCAAACACTTCCTCCTCTATACCATCTAACAGGCAGTCTAACTTACAATCCTATTGGGAATATTTGGCGGCCACCTCTACTTGATCATATACTAAACTAACAGGAATGTCTTCCCCATTTGGCCCTAACGGTCCAACCTGGGCCATGTGATTAGGATTCAGCTTGGTATATCGCGTTTTCACCATGGCCCAGGCCTCTCGCGCACCCTCTCAGCAGGCCGATATCTTCCATAATCGGATACGCTGCCGCGCTCCCTTGAACAGCTCTACAAGCTCCTCCCATACTTCCTGGAGGGGAGGCGGATGGCCATAAGGCCTTGGAAACACTCCGCATGGCCAGCCGAGCTTGCTCGTGCACCTGCGACAGTCTTTGCAGCAGATCACCTGCTGATCCGGACACCTCCTCTTCAGGACGGCCCATCAACATACCTGCAACCATAGCTATATCAGTTCCACTTATCTCCGAACTACTTAACACAAAAAAATAAGTTCGGAAACATACTGAATATGCCACCCCGCAGCTTCTTGTTCTCCTTCACGGAGTCGGCTAGCTGAGCCTGCACATCTTTCAACTCTTCACCCAACTTAGTGTTGGAATCCTGTAGATTATTTTTCTCGTCCCTGACACGGGTCAGCACATGCTCACCTGTGGCATGTTGCCTCTTTGCCTCTCATTCTCCCTCTTGGGCGATCTTCAACATCTTCTCAAGTTGATTAGGCGACCCTAGTATGCAATCAGTGGCAGTATTAGCACAGTTGGTATACAATTATTGTTCCTCGATGGAGGGGAACGTTACCAGTGGACAGCTTCTTGAAGCCTTCCAGTTCGGCGGTAGCAGCATTTAGCTGCACCCGACACTGTTCCAATTCTTGGGTTAGCAGGTTGTTCTTCCTTGTAAGAACCTGGTGATACAAAGGTCCTTAAATCAGTTGTACCAACTTCTCTTAGTCCCGAGGGCTACTGTCATATGGCTACCCTATTCGGACAAAGAAACTTACCCGCACGTCTATTAAATGCTCCTTGGTGGCTCTACTAAGCCCGTTTCGAGCAGCCCGGATGTACGCATCAGCCGAGCTGAAGGCATTGAATGCCTCTTCCGAGAATTTAGGGTCTCGTAAAATAGCCCTATAGCGTCGATGATTCATGGCGCTCTCCACTTCCGAGTGGGTAACAGACATATTCTCCGAACCCTCGGTCGAAGGACAGTCCGGCACCGTGCCTATATCGGCTTCCGCCTCTCCAATGGGGTCTAAATCCCGGGCGCTGGGAGTACGGCCGGCTGGACCCTCGGACTTAGTCTGGTGAACCTTTTTCCAGATACCAAACAGACGTACAAGTTACAGTTGGATGTGACTACTAGAGTATACCTTCAAATCCTTACCTCTTTGGCGAGGGACCGACCGTGTCTTCGCCGACCTTCCTTTTGGAAGCCTTGCTCGGCTCCGGAGCCGCTCTCTTTGGAGCTACCCCTGGAGTAGCGTGATGCACCGAACGCCTCCCCTGTGGAGCATGAGACAGTGCGATGGGTGAGGCAGTGCAAGGAAGCTCTTGCGAGTGAGATCTACTCTTAATGACTTACGTGGGAAGCAAGAAGAAGACCAGGGTAATCGGTGATAATGGCCACTTCCGTGCCATCGTAGCTCGCCTGGTAAAACACCCCTCCCGTGAGTACCACGGATATATCCGGATCTTCTTCGAACCCAGGATCCAGCTCCCGGTTGTGGTTCTCAGGCTGTGGGGCAGGGCTGTGAAACCCCTCGGTGATTTTTCACCAATGTCGTTATAAGCGGATTAGAAATTTATCAAAGGTAATCCGGGAGGCAGAATGAGTAGAGCAGAAGGACTGGGGCTTACCCAACTGGGAAGATTATACATAGAATATCCCTCTCTGCGATTGATGCGAAGAAATTCCTCTTCCTCCCCTTTGAACAGCTCGACCAGTATCTTGGCTAGAGCGGCAGGGGTGTGTGGACCTTTCGGACCACAGCGGGAGGCGTCGTCCTCCCCGTTGTAGTGCCACATCGGGGCCCTCTATATTGAAGCGGCTGAACCCCCCGCACTAGGGAGACCGCCACTACCTCAACCATTGTTAATCCGGACTGGGGGAGCGTCATTATCTTGCCCAGGAGCTGGTGAACCTCCGCACTGTCATCCTCTTCAAGGCTCCGGGGACTCCAACTATGGCGTTTCTTTAGCGGGACGCTTGCAAATTCGGGGAGACCCTTTCGAACTGGGTCGGGAAGAGCGACGTCCTTAATATAGAACCATTCGGAAGGCCATTCCTTTGCTGCCCTCCTTGGTGTGCCGGACATGTATCCGGTATCGGTGATGCGCCACACTTCGGCTCCGCCCACTTCAAATATTGACCCCTCGTGGTTGCGTGGGACAAGACATAACAATTTTCTCCACAATTCGAAATGGGATTCAACACCCAGAAATAACTCGCATAGAGCGATCTAACCTGCGATGTGCAGGATAGAGGCGGGAGTGAAGTTGTGCAGTTGGAGGCCATAATATTCCAAAAGCCCCCGGAGGAACGGATGGACGGGAAATCCAACGCCTCTTAGCAGGTAGGGGATGAAGCACACTC
This sequence comes from Triticum aestivum, assembly GCF_018294505.1. Taxonomy (NCBI): domain Eukaryota; kingdom Viridiplantae; phylum Streptophyta; class Magnoliopsida; order Poales; family Poaceae; genus Triticum; species Triticum aestivum. The sequence goes on along the minus strand of NC_057796.1, from coordinate 159,993,449 downwards.
GCTCCCGCCTGGATGGATTAGGCAAGTCCTCCGTCTGAGTCACGCCATTGAAGAAGGCCGACCCCGCTAGGACAGGGACCAGATCCGCGGGTGGAAGAAATTCCTGCGTTTGCAACTTTGCTAGTTGACTATGAGTCACAGAGCAATTCTCCCACTCGCTTCTCTTTGGGCTGGAGCGGGAGGAGGAGCTAGGAACGCTAGCCATGATGGAATGGTTTCTCCTGGCAGTCTCCGGAGATTTTCTCGCCACAGTGTCGCCTGGATCTAAGATCCAATATCTTTAAATAGGCGCTCTGCCTTGCGTGGGCGGGGTCTTACTTGCAAAAATACCCTGGCTCTCCGCATTCGCTCGACACGTGGAAGACGAAGTTATTAGCGCACAGAAGCCGAGGGGAGCGATATTGGATCAACGGCCGAATATATTACTTGGAGAAGGAACCCGCCTTGCAACGTCGAATGCAATTTGCGCGCCGAACACCTCGTCGTTGAAGCCTACTTCGGGGTCTACTGAGGGAGTCCTGGACTAAGGGGTCCTCGGTCGTCCGGCCTGTTATTCATTGGGCCGGACTGATGGGCTGTGAAGATACGAAGGCCGAAGACTATACCCGTGTCCGGATTGGACCTTACTTGGGGTAGAAGGCAAGCTAGGCGACCAACTGTGAAGATTCCTTCTTATGTAACCGACCCCATGTAGCCCTAGATCTCTTCGGTGTCTATATAAACCGGAGAGCATAGTCCGGATAGGGGACATTCATTACCATATTCACATAGGCTAGACTTCTAGGGTTTAGCCATTACGATCTCGTGGTAGATCAACTCTTGTAACACTCATATTCATCAAGATCAATCAAGCAGGAAGTAGGGTATTACCTCCATAGAGAGGGCCCGAACCTAGGTAAACATCGTGTCCCCCGTCTCCTGTTACCATCGATCCTAGACGCACAGTTCGGGACCCCCTACCCGAGATCCATCAGTTCTGACACCGACAGCAACCCCGGAGGGGACCGGGGAAACCTCCCCTCCGCATAAGGCCGATCTCCTCCGTGCCCTGCCTGACGATGACGACGTCGGCGACCACCCGGCGAGGGAGGTCCTGCCCCCTGTTGAGGTCAACACAAGGTCCAAGGTCACCCCCTGAAAGAATTCGCCGACTGTGGTTCCAACGAAGAGCAGGTCGGCACTGGTCTCCCAGGGCGACGCTCCTGCCCTGGCACCGTCTGGTGCTGCCACTGGGCCGGCTGCTGCTTCTTCATCTGCTCCTGGAGCCCGCGCACCGGCGCCCCAGACCGCGAGGCCCTTGGGCTCCGCGCTCCTGAAGAGGCCACGGGACTACACCGTCGTGGACCAGTAAGCACCTCGACCTGACTTTGTTCTTCCTCCCGCTTCTGTTGCTGCTTCCTGATGTTCTCCTCTTGCATTATCAGGCCGACGTTGTCAGCGAAGAAGAAGAGAGAGCGGGCGGCCACATCCTCGCGAGCCCAACAGCCTGGCCTGGCCGCACCCCCTCCAGCGCAGAAAGGCGGCGAAGGCACCCACACTTCTCCCGCTCGATCGTCCTCGCGAGGCCCAGTGGACCATTCTCAGGAGAAGGCGATCTCCTCGGCCGAGCCGGCTCCGGAGGCGCCCATCCCCAGCTCGCCCATCGATGCGGCCAACGTTGAGGAGCCCCCAGCTCCTCTTCCTGATATCATCAGCTAACAGTTCTTGGCGACGGTGCAGCCTCCTCCTTCGGTCAAACCGCTGGCTCATGATCCTTTCGCTTCGCCCCACACCTTGGAGGAGGCCCTTTCCGCACTGGCGTGGCTTCATGGCGACCTTCAAGGCACAAACTGCCGCCTGGTGGCGGGGCGCCTAGAGCTGATCTCGGGTTGGCTGCATTCTGATGCGTCCGTTAGGGCGGCATTGGGCCAGACCGTGGCAGCTTCTGAAGAGGACAAGCGGGCCGCCGACCGAGCCGCGGCCACTCGCGAGGTGGCGCTGAAGGATCCCGAAGCCGCCAAGGGGCGCTGCCGGTCGATGGAGGCCGAGCTGGAGACCATGCGCAGCGAGCGCGCGGCCTCGCAGTCGCAAGGCGGAGGAGGAGAAGATGAAGGCCCGAGAAGACGCCGTCACCGATCGTGACGCCAAATTGGAGCAGCTCCGAAGGGCGTAGGCTGCACAGCGCGGCCGCCTGGAAAAGCTGGTGCAGGAGGTGGAGGCAGAGAAGGCCGAGCTGGAAGCCAAAGCGAAGGTTCGGGCAGAGGATCGCGCAGTCTTCAAGTCCCTTGAGGAGAGATCCTGCGAGGCGCTACGGGCACTCTACGAGAAGGGCTTGGAGAAGCCGCTGGCGACGGACGACGAAGGCCCCGCCCAGGTTCTTCCTTATCTTGTCGTGGCGCTCGAGGGTGTCATTGACGGGATCGGCCCCATCGTGGAGGGGGAAGCCTGTGCGCTTTCTTCTTCGGCTCTAACGCGCGTCTTCAGCCATCCACATCTTCACAACCACGACGCCGACCTCGGCAAGCTGCTCGAGCCATGGAGGAGGAGCATTGCGCAGCTGCTGCCGCAACCGTGGAGGGCCGGGTGGAAGCCCTGTTGAAGAATATCCTCGCCGTCGAGCCTGCACCTCCAACCGATGGCCCCGCCGATCCTGCGACCGAGGCCAACGACACGGTCGACGGTGACGCTGCCGGCGGGAAGGCGCTCCCTAACGACGGCGCCCAAGGCTAAAGAAAAGGCTTGCTGGTGAAGAACGGCGCTCCTTCTCGTTTTACTTTCATGTGAGCTTTCCTGTGATATGAAACGTGCCTCGTGGAGGCGTTAAAACTTTGCTTTTCGTTTGGGGGACAATGTGTTGTGTAATAATTTATTTAGGTTCCGCGATTTCCTTCCCGTTTGCTTGATGTTCTACGTCGGCAGGTTTCAGTGTCAAAACCGGCGGATCTCGTTTGGGGGACAATGTTTACCCAGGTTCGGGCCCTCTAGATGGAGGTAATACCCTACTTCCTGCTTGATTGATCTTGATGATATGAGTATTACAAGAGTTGATCTACCACAAGATCGTAGACGCTAAACCCTAGGAGCTAGCCTATGATTATGATTGTTGTTGTCCTACGGACTAAACCCTCCAGTTTATATAGACAACGGAGGGGGCTAGGGTTACACAGAGTCGGTTACAAGGGAGGAGATCTACATATCCGAATTGCCAAGCTTGCCATCCATGCAAAGGAGAGTCCCACCCGGACACGGGACGAAGTCTTCAATCTTGTATCTTCATAGTCCAACAGTCCGGCCAAAGTATATAGTCTGGCTGTCCGAGGACCCCCTAATCCAGGACTCCCTTAGTAGCCCCCGAACCAGGCTTCAATGACGATGAGTTGTGACAGCCTGGTTTTTGCCCTCTCTCATTTGCTTGATTTTCAATTGGAGTCATTTTGAAATTTGGAGTTTTTGAATCTTTTCATATGGACTTAAACACTTGGGTACCCTTGGTTTTCACCCAAGTGCTTCATTTCCCTGCATTATCATCATTCCTCTTCTGATCCACCCCAACATAATCTTTGCAATATTTTTCTTAAATGAAAAATATTCATTTTTCTCTCAAAAACCCTAGCTAGTTAAATATGCTCCAAAGCAACCCCAATTTTTATGGCCCAGAAAAATCTGAGATAATTCACAAATATTCTTTGAAACCTAGGGCACCTTCCTGAGCAAAAATATTTCATCACTCTTTTGGAATATTTTTGCTACAGAAAATATTTTCTGTTCTGGACAGAAATGGTGGTTTCTACAGCAACTACCATTTTACTTGCTCCATTGTGCCTGGGTTTTCTTGTGCATTTTCACCTTAGTAGATCATGGCTAACCTCCAAAGCACAGCCCCCAACTCCCAGCCATTTGACCTCAGTAACTGCTCAAAGTTACTGACCAGAAACTTACTTGGCATGTAAAAACTCCTCTACTGCACTTGGATCCAAACCAAAGCATGGTAAACTTCAAAATTACCACGAACAACATGCCAGACATGATTTTTGGACGTAGGCTGGCCTGGGGGAAGAGTTCGCGTGGTGACCACGCATGTCCACCATGCCATGCCTGCGTGTCGACGCGCTCTGAGTGCCGCCGAGCGCTCTGTTCGCGCGTGCTCGCTTCCCCCGTCTGCCCGAGCGTGCGAAACTTTGCCACCATCCTCGTCTCAACGCCATTAACTTTACCCTGGCACTCGCCGACGCCGGAGCTCGCCGCAGCAAGCACAGGCACGGTCCGGCCAACCCAACAGCGCGGTGCGCACTGTGCTCGTCGCCTTCTCCTCGTTCATGTGCTCGTCCCCGTTCGCCAACAGTCGCCGCGTGAGTTGCGTCGCCTTCTCCCCTTCTCACTGACGCCGCTCGTCGCGAGCGCCGTGGACAGGTGTCCACCGGCGGAGCCCGAACTCCCCTCTCCGCTCGCCTATAAATGGAGCCGCCCCAGCCTCCTCGAGCACCACTCCCACACACCCCACAAGCATGTAGGGAAACGTAGCCCGGCCGGGCAGGCCACGGGCCGCCGTCCTCGAGCTCGAGCTTGCCGGCGATCCCCTTTGGTCGTCGCGGTAGCTCCAGCCCCTCCCAGGCCAGGGCGACCCTTCCAGGGCCTCCGCCTCTCTCCGGTGAAGCCATCCCATCCCTCTGGAGCCCCTGGAGTTGCCTCCGCTCGCCGTCTTCCTCATCTCCGGCGACCACCGCGTTCTGCCTCCGCTTGCGAGGTCGATTCCGACGCCGTCCGACCACCCCTAACTACACTACGGGTACGGGCAGGTGCGCCTCCGTCCCCGCTCTCCATCCCTCCCTCTCGTTTTGGCCAAGGAGCCCTCGTCGCCGGTGAGAGCTCCGGCGAAGCCGCGACTCCCTCTGTTTCCTTCTCCCCCTCCTCCTCACCTGACTAGCGGGGCCCACTAGTCAGCCACTCTGTACGTCCGTGAAGCGGTACGAGTGGTGGCGCCCCTGGGCTTTACGCCTTCGACGTCACCCCCCAGTTTGTTTATTTTTATTCAAATTCATTTGAATTTACAGAACGCTTCAAACATCCATAACTCTTCAACCATAAGTCCAAATGAATTGATTCTTTTTGCATTTTGTTCTTTGCAAAGAAATCTAGCAGCTCACCAAAGATGAGATTTTTCTGAGCTGTTTAGAATTTCTGGTGATTTTCAGAAGTGTTCTTGATATTTTCTTTTTGTGCTTAAAATTATTTTCAGACGGTGAGGCTTGTCTTGAGGATCAACAGAAGGCTTGTGAACCTCATCTGCACTAAGGCAAGCCACAACAACATTTTCATGGTGTCATTTCAATATTTATGAATTTCTTACTTGAATGAAATGATTAATCCATGCATTTAAATAACCATTATGTTATTTATATTCTGTTAAGTGTTTGTTAGTTATTATGCTTGATTTACAGAATGTTGAAACTAGCTTAGTTGGTAAAGCAAAGCTAAGATCTATTTGTGGTGATGATACAAATAATTTTGTTATGCATGTTAGTAATTAATTAAAGTTATGTTCTTGCATAAATAAAATAGAAAAATTTGCTAGAAAATATTCTGTTAAGTACTTGTTTAGCCATGCTACTTGACTTACAGAATGTTTGAACCTAACTTGGTTGGTAAAGAAATTAGGATTGGTTTGTGGTATAATCTTTGCTATGCATGTGAGAAATTAATCAGAGTTACTTTCTTGCATGAGAAAATAATAAAACTTGCTGCAAAATATTTTGGTTAAAGTGTGAGCTACCCTGACCAGGAAAGTAATATAAGTTGTTGATGTTTATGCTTAGTGTAAATATGGTTGACATCAGTCATTTTCGTTAATATGTGATGCATGTGTAGTTTTGCATTTCATGGCATGCTATGACACCGGTCATTTTCGTTTTAAGTTGAACCTGAATAGAACTCAACTTGAATATATCGTTGACTGGGTCATGGTGCCGCTGAATCGAGTTTTTCCCAGTGCAACCACACTTGCCTTTGTGGGAAGGCCTTGATTCGGTACATTGACATTGCCTCTGGTCTGTGCCTCCAACTAGGGAAGGTTATGGCATGCTTACCCTGGACCGGTAAGCAGGCATAACCTTGTGTGCCCGTTGTTGAGATTATGGTACCGGGTCCCCTAGTGGGATCGTTTTGGCCACGACGGTGGTCGTTGTGTCTTTGGTAGACACGGGGCCACCCAGGACTAGCCCGTTGGGGATTGGGTCAGAGTGGCCGGGAGAGTGTCATGGCAATGGAAGGGTTTTGTCGGAATGCCGTTGGTCCACCCGAATGGGAGTGCGAGGCCATGGGTTCCGTGGCGCGGGTATAGTGTGCTACCTCTGCAGAGTGTATAATCTATCAATAGCCGAGTCTACGGTCACCGACGCCTCGTAGTAGGTCCCACCATGAGTCAACGTTTAATAAAATTTGCACACTAAGCTATGAACTTTGCACTGTTGATGATGGCTGAAAGTCCATCGAGATGTTCGGGACCAAATATTGGTCGTGGTTGTGATCGCCGTAAGGATCACGAGTTACCCTTGTCAAGACCATGATGGTGGTTTGTTTGTGATCCAAGAATGATCACGGTTGGTAAGTCCATCCCGAGGGACGTTCGAGCATGTTCACAGCATGTTGGACATATAGTGTTGCATTATTATTAATTGGTTAATTATCATGATATTGTTTGCCATTATGATTATGCCTGTTGTGAGCTTGCAAGTACATTCAATGTACTGACCTGGCGTGTCATGCCAGATTTCAGGAAAGTCTCGTTGGAGAGGAGCGCTGCTCGAGTCTAGATCGTGTCCACATCGGTGTCCCTGTGATATGGAGTTTCCGCTACGACGTTGTTCCGCTGCCGCGTAGTTGTTATGATCGAGGCCCCTTTATGTTCACTAAATAATGTACATATTGTTCAGCCGCACCGGGCGTGGCGCTTGGCCTTGACAACTGTTGTAATATATACTCAGGTCCGCTAGCATCAATAAAGCGGTTGCTTTCTGTACCAAGATGTTGTGTGTTGCCAGAAGACATGGTCTCTGGGCTGGCAAGGCATGGTAAACCGGTCGCTCTGAGCCGGGGTGCCACAACGCTTGGTATTAGAGCCACGCTGACTGTAGGCCACGCTAGACTATGACGTGTTAACTAGACGATAGATACAAGTTTAAGTTGAGTGCCGGTAGTAATTATCGCTGGTTGTTGCATTGCATGCATTTGGTTTATATTTTTTTATGCTAACCTGCTAATGGTTGTGAGTGTAGATGGCTCTCGTGCCGTATCCGTGCCAGTTGCAGCTGATGCCGTACACGTCACCGCACCTCCTTCGCAACGTGTGGCGTCGGCTATACCCTCTCAGAGACGACCCAGTCTATCATGTGTACCGGGAGCGTCTAGCTGATTCAGTGTATGAGTATCACGCAGTGGTCACTCTGCGCACTAGTTTCGATTCCAGCTCTTACACTCGTACTTCTCAGAGCGGTTACGCCTCCACCGCTTCTCAGGCTGTCTAGTTTGCTGCATTCGAGGTCCTTGTCGAGCTTCGCTACAACGAGGTCCGAATGCAGAACCACCCAGGTTTCTATTACTACCCTTCTCTGCACGACAATGGTCGTGTCCGTTTCCCTACCATTGATCCGGAGTCTGATAGTGTTGCTAGCCACCTTGCTCGTTATGTCACTGCTAGCTATCTTATGATCCACGAGCTGGCTCGAGAGCTGACTCGTGCCCGTACTGCTTTAGCCGCTGCTTTAGTCACTACTAGATCTGCCACTACTCCATCTTCTCTGGGATTTACCCCTTATATTCCAGCCAGTTCTAGTTCCCCTATTTCACCGGTTACTCCTCCGAGTAGCACGGGCGTCTCGGCCGTGAATCCTCTCAGTACTCCTGCCGAGTGGGTTTCACTTCTCGCTACTCCTGTAGCCCCGATGCTTCATCCTACCCCTGCCCCTGAGGGAGAGCCCTCGAGGCAGTGCTGTCGTGTTACCTTTAATCCGAAGGTTTCCATTAACCTCGTCCGTTCAGGATCTGAGACCGCTTCAGGGGAGGACACCGCAGCACCAGCAGAGCAGTAGTATCTTTGAGTATTCGCAGTCGTCCGGATTATGTACGGATGTAGTCGTACGAGTCATGATGTTTCGTTGCATGTATGAGAGTAGTGGAACCTAACGTGTTGTTTATCTTTCATGTATGAGTGTATGTATAATTATGTTGGGACTTTATTCGCCGTATTTTCTTCGCTCTTTTGTTTTCTTCCGGTATTTGTTGCTGGCTTTTCCCCAAATTTATCGTTGGATGTTTCTCATCTCGATTGCGTTGTCTTGGGAAAACTCCACAATAGGATGACGCGGGGAGGCAGCAGTAGCAACGTTCGTGAGGGAACTCCTGTTCGTCGTTCCGCACGACAGGCAGGACATTCTCCCGAGCCGTACGTTCCGCCACCGCCTCCACCACCAAATCCGCCCTCCACCGAGCAAATTCTGCGTATGTTTGAGGAAAGAAGGAACAATGATCTGATCGGAATATTAAGAAGTGTGCAAGATATGGTTGTACATAATGGAAATCAGAACGGTCATCACTCAAAGCTGTCAGATTTTCAAAGGACCAAGCCACCCAGCTCCAGTCAGATTGTTGACCCATTGGATGCAGACGACTGGTTGCGTACCATTGAGAAAAAGCTTGAGATTGCTTGTACTGAAGAAAATGATAAAGTTCCATTTGCAACTCATTACCTTGAAGGCGCAGCTGCCATATGGTGGGAAAATGCAAAAGCCATGTGGCCTGTTGATGAAGAAATCACCTGGGAAAAGTTTAAGGATCAGTTCCGGAAATATCATATCCCTACTGGAGTTATGAAGACTAAGCAGCGTGAATTTCTCGCACTCATCCAAGGACATCAGTTTGTAGGTGAATATTTGCAAAAATTCAATCATCTGGCCCGTTACTCTCTTTATGACGTGGCCACCGAAGAAAGGAAGATTGACAGATTTCTTGGAGGCTTAAATCCGCAACTCCGGTGTACTCTCAGTATGCTTGATTTCCCAGATTTCCAAACTCTGGTGAACAAGGCTTTCATTGCTGAACGAGAGCACAAGCTTATATCAGATAATAGGCATGTTAACAACGACAACAAGCGTAAGTTTGAGCCAAAGAAGGATGGGCAACCAGTGCAAAAGGCTCGTACCTGGCAGCAGACTCAGGTGGAATACAAGCCAAATTGGCAACAGAATGTTAACAAGACCACCACTCAAGTAAAGAATGTCGTGACCAACCCAATGCATGAGGAGCGTCAGCGCAATAATTCTTGCTTTAGTTGTGGGCAGAACGGACATTATGCCAGACAGTGCCCCAAGAACAACAAGGCGAATGCCCTAATCAGGCCACAAGTCAACTTTATGGAGTCATGCCCGACCCAGCAAAACTTCACTAGGCACGTGCATCATATCTCAGCCGATGAAGCCCAAGAGAACCCAAAAGTCGTCATTGGTATGTTTTCTGTTAATGACATACCCGCCGTAATTTTGTTTGACTCTGGGGCTTCCCATTCTTTTATTTCTCGGAGTTTTGCTGCCCAAAACAAATTTCCTTGTACGGTTTTGGGCAAAAATATGCTGGTATAAACCCCGGGATCTTTAATCAAGAGCAATCTGGTCTGCCATGATCTGGAAATCAATATCAATGGAGTCTACTTTCCAACCTCTCTGATAATCATTGAGTCTGAAAAGTTGGATATTATATTGGGTATGAACTGGTTGACCCAATATCAAGTTTGCATAAACTGCGCAACACGGGAAGTCACTTTGACCACTCTGAATGGGAAGACTACCAAATTCTATGCTCACAAGAATATACCCAAGCAAGAATTGGCTTTCACCGCTATGGCTGAGTTGGAATTAATTCCTGTGGTCAGCGAGTACCCTGATGTATTTCTAGAAGAACTGCCAGGCATGCCACCAGATCGGGAGCTGGAATTTGCAATAGATCTTGTGCCCGGAACTGCACCGTTATACAAGAAGTACTACCGGATGCCCTCATTAGAATTAGTGGAGCTAAAGAAACAACTTGATGAACTGCTCCAGAAAGGATATATTCGTCCCAGCTCTTCACCTTGGGGATCACTTGCTATTTTCGTGGACAAAAAGGATGGCAGTCTCCGCATGTGCGTGGATTACCGCCAGCTGAATGAGGTCACCATCAAAAATAAATATCCGTTGCCAAGGATTGATGATCTATTTGATCAGCTCAGTGGGGCTAGAGTATTCTCTAAGATCAATTTACGGACCGGATATCATCAGCTCAAGATTAAAAAGGAAGATATTCCTAAGACCGCATTCACTACTCTGTACGGTCTTTATAAATATACCGTGATGTCCTTTGGTCTCACCATTGCCCCTGCTTTCTTCATGCATATGATGAACAAAGTACTCATGGACTTCCTCGACAAATTCGTGGTAGTCTTCATCGATGATATCCTCATTTACTCCAAGGTTGAAGAAGAGCACAAGGATCACCTCCGAGCAGTACTGCTACAACGACTCCGCGACCATCAGCTATAAGCCAAATTCAGTCAATGAGAATTTTGGCTCAAGCAAGTTGGGTTTCTCAGACATGTACTATCCGCCGAAGGTATAGCCGTGGACCCAAGCAAAGTAAAGGATGTGCTCGATTGGGTGCCGCCCACGACCGTGACGCAGATCCGGAGTTTTCTCGGATTAGCTGGATATTACCGTCGTTTCATTGAAGGGTTTTCCAAGATTGCTAAACCCATGATGGAGCTGCTAAAAAAGGATAAGAAGTTTGAATGGACGGAGGACTGTGAGAAAAGTCTTAATGAGCTAAAGATACGGCTGACAACCGCACCTGTATTGACTCTTCCAGACATTTAGCGCAGTTTTGATGTGTATTGTGACGCCTCCAGGCAAGGCATTAGTTTCGTACTTATGCAAGACAACAAGGTAGTAGCATATGCATCACGACAGCTATGACCCCACGAGGGAAATTATCCTACTCATGATTTGGAGTTGGCTGCGGTGGTTCATGCGCTAAAAATTTGGAGGCACTACCTCATTGGAAAAAGGTGCCAAATTTTTACCGACCACAAAAGTCTCAAATACACCTTTACTCAGCAAGATTTAAACCTTCGTCAATGAAGATGGCTAGAGTTGGTCAAGTATTATGATCTTGGAATAAATTACCACCCGGGTAAGGCCAACGTGGTTGCCGATGAACTCAGTCGAAAGCCCGTCAGCTTGAATGTCATATTGAAATCCTTGCCTCCCGAACTCCAAGAGGAGATCGCTCAGCTCAACCTGGTCATAGTGGATGCTGGCCTCGCTAATATTTTGAAAGTTACCCCCACACTTGAGGAAGAGATCTGCAAGGCCCAGCCAGCTGACACCAAGCTGCAAAGATATGCCAAGGGCAAGATGACATAGCAGACCCTAGATTTCTCCAAGGACAAATTCGGTACCCTCCGATTCCGTGGACGGATTTGTGTACCCAATCAACCGGACTTAAGGAAGAAAATCCTGTCAGAAGCACACGAATCCTCATATTCCATTCACCCGGGAGGTACGAAAATGTATGAGGACCTTAGACAAATATTCTGGTGGGATGGAATGAAGAAAGACATTGCCTATTTTGTGGCATGTTGCGACATATGTAACAAGGTGAAGGCAGAGCATCAGAAGCCAGCCGGACTCCTCCAACCGCTGTCGGTTTCACAATGGAAATGGGATGACGTTTGTATGGATTTAATTACGGGATTGCCTAAGACTCAGCAAGGCAATGATGCAATCTGGGTCATAGTGGACACCCTAACCAAGGTTGGTCATTTCATTCCGATCAGCACCAGATACAGAGCAGATCAACTTGCACAGCTGTATGTATCCAGAATAGCCAGTCTGCATGGAGTACCCCGAACTATCACTTCCGACCGAGGTTCCCTGTTTACCTCCGCTTTTTGGTCACGCCTCCATCAAGCCTTGGGGACATCACTGAAATATAGTACTGCTTATCATCCTCAGAAGGATGGACAGATAGAGCAAGTAAATCAAATACTTGAAGATATGTTGCGAGCCTGTGCTTTAGCACAAGGACCTAAATGGGAAGACTGCTTGCCATATGCCGAGTTTTCCTATAACAACAGCTTCCAGACCAGTCTAAAAATGTCACCGTATGAAGCTCTGTATGGCCGTAAGTGCCGCACTCCTTTAAATTGGTCTCAAACTGGAGATAGCCGTATCTTCGGAACAGATCTCATGATGGAAGCTGAGAAACAAGTTAAGGAAATCAGAGACAGATTGCAATTGGCCAAATCTCGACAGAAAAGTTATTATGATGCAAAGCACCGACAGATCAATTTTGAACCCGGAGAACACGTATACCTCCGAGTCACTCCTATGAAAGGATTCAAGAGATTTCAGACTCGTGGAAATTTGGCACCCAGTTCCCGGTTATGTCTCGAGTGGGTACTGTTGCATATCAATTGGAACTACCCGCTGAATTGGCAGACGTGCACAACGTGTTTCATGTTTCACAATTGAGACGATGCATATCCCCGCCTGAGAAAAGGACTGCTATGGCTGAGGTAGACTTGGCAAATGATTTAACTTATGAAGAGAGACCGTTTAGAATTTTGGATCAGATGGAAAGGATCACTCGCAGTAAAGTAAGGAAATTTTACAAAGTTCAGTGGGAGCATCACACAGAGTCAGAATCAACTTGGGAGCGGGAAGAATTTCTACAGTCACATTATCCAGAGTGGTTTCACAAGCAACCGAATCTCGAGGACGAGATTCATTCTAAGTGGGGGAGGTTTGTGACAGCCTGGTTTTTGCCCTCTTGTGACACCCAAAAATTTTATTTGGTTTTATCAAAATCTTTATTTGATTTGAAGGAGGTTATTTTTTTAAGGACTCTCCTTCTCAAAAAAGTTCTTTTATGACAAGTATTTTGTTTGGGTTCATCCAAGACTTGATCTTTGGTCTTGGAGGTTTTTCTTCTTGTGTTGACTCAACACAAGTGTCTTTCCTTGAGAAAGTTTTTGAAAACCTTTTCTCTATAAATAGCCCTATGGCCTATGGGGTGATCCTTTCCCTTTCAAAACTTATCCCTTGCCATAACCTAAGTTGAAAACTCCTCCCAAAGGCCATCTCCCCACTTTGTGTCAAATCAAACTTCAAATCCAGCAAGTTAAACTTCCCCGTGATTTTTTTCTCCATTTATTTTTAATCAAAATCTTTTGTCTCCTATTTTGGCCCTTGCAGATTTACAAAGGAACCACTAGTTTTCCTTTGAGTTTTTCCTCCAAACAAGTTTCCCTGGCTAGTCCTTAGGACCCTCAACCAAGATCCAGGAAGATCCATTGGTCTGCAGTTCAAAATTTTCAAAATGTGCTTGCTGCAAGTTTGGGCCATATTTGCAAAATTTGGTGAAATTCATTTGTCTTATCCTCCTAAAAAACTGAGAAAATTCAGGCAGCCTCTAGATGCATCAAGAGGTCACCTCACCAAGTCCCAGCTCCAGAAAAATTTTCCTCGTGCCCAAATCATATCATCGAACACCTGGCATGCACTGTTACTGCCAAAGTTCAGAGTTCAGAAAAAGTTTCAGTAGCCGATGTCGTTTTCTTCAGAGACTCTCGTCGATCTCGCCAGTAGCCGCGGTGGCACCTTGCGCCCTGTTCCTCCTTCTTATCCACCGCGCCGCACGGTCGCCTGGACGCTTGCGAGCGTCGGCGGTGAGCTGGCCGAGGTGCATCGCCCCGTGCGCGGCGGCAGCAGCGCCCGCTGCGGCTGCTAGAGAGGCACAGCGTGGGACAGCGCCGTCCAGCACCGCCCAAGCCACCAGAGGCCACCGCGTGGCCGTCCCCTCCTCTGTGCACGCTGCAGAGCCGTCGTCGTGAACTGGGAGGCACGGAGCGCAGTCCCTGCCGCCGTCGTGCCCGTACGGCCGTTCCGTCGAGGACCGAAGCATTACCCAAGTCCGACCGAGGTTTTAGCTGAGAAACGGTGCCAGTGGACCACCACGGTGATGCCAAATCACCTAATCCTCCTGCCCAACCTCTGCCTCGCCGTAATTGCTCGCCGGCGTTATCCCGTTCACGGCCACCTCCTCGCATCGCCTATAAAAGGAGGTCCCGAGCTCGAACTCGAACACGCACCATCACTCCACCCCACAAGAACCACACCAAGCCACTAGGAAGGCCTCGAGGAAGTCTTCTTCCCCAACTCCGGCCGCCTCGACCCGCTTCGGGATCCGGCAAGATTCGCTCCAGTGCGTGCACCCCCGCCTCTCAACTCATGCCAGTAGCCTCCTAGTGCATCCACCTCTCTAACCCGCGCCCTAATTTCGAGTTTGCAGCACCCACCGGAGAGTTCCACCCTCGCCCGAACCACCGTCCGCCGGAGATAAGGCCGCCGTCACCGTGGTGCTCGCCGACGGTCAAGTCCACCACCCACCGACGCGGAAGGACACCCTGAACCCGTAGGTACCCTCCGATCCCCCTACCTCGCCGTGGATCAACGCCGGCGACCACCGCAGCCTTCGGGCGCCGGCGAGCCATGTTCGGAGTTTGAACCTGATGGGTGGGACCCCCCCGTCAGCCTCTCTTTCTTTTCCTTCGAACCGTTTTTTGAAGGCGCCTTCGGGCAAAGTGTGTTTTCTTTCTGGGCTGGCGTATTTCGTACCGAAGCGTTTTCTGCTTTTTTCAAACAAGCCCCTGGATCTTTTCTGTTTCATCACAGATTAGTCCTTGGACTAAAACCCTTATATCTTTTAAACAAAAGATGCTTTTTGATTGATTCTTTTTTTGTCAGTCTTATATTTTTGTCTAGTTTTTTTAGTATTTATTTGGAAAAAATTTGGAATAATTTTTATACACGCAACGGTATTCACGTTAGTATACGGTTTCTTTATACCGTAGATACCGGAGGAGGTGACGGAGCCGCGAACATCACCGAGCTAGACTCCAACTTCTCCGAACGAGGCAAGCATGTTTGAACCTTTGATATGATGGGTGTTTTGCACGTTTGCTTGAATAGTTTGTGCATGGCATATGGGCATCGGTGAGTGTTACGTTGCATGCAAGGCAACTACCCGTGTGCTTCGAAGTTTGATGTGATATTTTGATGGGAGATGACCTGATCATGTGGTGACATGAGAGGTAGTAAGATGGTATTGTTGTAGCATGCCAGTCTTATGTCAACCGTTAAACTCCGACGTTAACGTGGACCGAGCCACGTTACCATTCGTCCCCTTCCGTGCTGCCACATGTTTTCTGCAAAGAATACGGTTTAGTAAGTTGCAAACCTCTTTCCTTGTACACACCAAATAGAGGGGCCGGGATGAGGGTTCCATGGCCCTGGATTAAAGCCAGTCATCCGGTCAGGGGGCATGGGTGTTTCCGGTTGGGACCGAGAGGGGGGCACCCCTTAGAGCGCGCGATATAAATTTGATCCCATGCTACGCGAGGTTGTAGCCTCCCCGTCTCAAGGTTTTTCTTGAACGTTGCTTAGGGTGATTCCTGGAAACGGAATGTGGAATGAGTGTGTACTCGTTAGATGTGTTTCTCCTAAAATACCGTAAACGGAACTAGTCCCTTGTGACTACTGAAATCCGTTGGCTGTGGTTAAGAGTACAAACTCTGCAGAGTCAAAACCTTCCGAGTCATCGTGTCCATGGTCAAGGACTTGGGTCAATGTATCCAAACAGTATCCATATCAGTCTCAGTGTCAGTCCATGTGTCAGTCTCCGTGGAAATCCCCGGTGAACAAGCTTAAAGTGGTAAACCCGGTTGAATGTTATTCCTGTGGATGGACTAACCATTTTATTATTTCGTACCTAAGTATTTCCTTGAAATGATTTAACTTCATGTGCTACTTGAATATCGAGTTATGAAATATAAGCCCTTTATGTGATGTCGCTCAGACGTCCGACTGTGGCACTATTGTTATTTACTTTTGATATAAGCCCTTTATGTGATGTCGCTCAGACGTCCGACTGTGGCACTCTTGTTATTTACTTTT